>NC_044348.1:8265919-8565919 GCF_007364275.1 Archocentrus centrarchus | reverse complement strand
CTGAGACGGTTTCTGACGAAGCTTCAGTGAACAGTAGATGGATTAACTCAAGGGCTAGATGCATCTTTCAGTTTGTTTTTTCCTTACCTTGAGGAAGTTACTTTCAGATATTCTTCATCTGCTGCAGATAGAAGTTGCCTAAAAAAAACCCTTTGTCCTCCACTTGTCCAGTTTTCTCAGATTTTTTTTAAGGACACACCATGCTGAGATATGCCACGCTTTCAGCTAATGGCTCTTTGGGAATCACCTTGTTGGTGCAAAAATACTATTTTATGCTTCTCAAACTCTGTTATCTTTGGCATTTTTCAATTAAAGAAATGTGAACAAATAGTGTTTTTACAGCAGGCTGCTAGTAACAAAGTGCCTAAAGATACAATTTGGATGAACACTGGTTCATCCCTTGAGTTAGGTGCCCTTTTTTATGCTTCATAAATCAGTATTACATGGCTTAACCAACAACAACAAAAAATCCTCTGAAAATGGTCAGGTCGAAGGACTGTGAAAAAGTGAAAAAGCAGGCAGTGTCCAAAAAAAATCTGAGCAACTTTTAGAAAGCCTGGAGAGCTATTGCTCAAGACCACTTTAAAAATACTGTCAGTGCTCCCCCTCAGTTTACTGGCAGAGGAATCTTTAGGTGGCACAAATCAATTCAAAATCAAATGCCTCAATAACAACCAGGAATAAGAGATGCTAAAATCATAATAAATATAAACCAGTCTCTTTCTGTGGTTGGCATTATGGTAAGAACTGCCTCGTCTGAGATTTTTAGATGCTTCTATGGTGTGAATTTGAACATCAGAGGTCACACTGTTCTCGAGTTATCGCGTTCACAAAGTTGAAATTTGGCCGCCTGCCGGGCGAGGTGACAATCCCCCATCAGCCTTTTTAGGCTGAGGGGTAATAAAAATGAAAAAGTCTGGCTCATTGGAAGCACAATATAATGAAATGAAAGGTGGCTCAAGACTTTTGCACAGTACTGTACTCCTTGAAAAATCCCAGAAACTCTGTTTTAGGGGTATTTCCAGTCCTTTTAATAATAGTCTGTTCTGTTCACAGACTAAGCAAAGGTTTATTTTGTATTTCAATTAGGAAGATGCAATTATAGGTAACAGGTAAAAAATCTTTATCATGCATGGTTTTTGAGATCTCTAGAAATACCTTCAGAAAAGCAGCTGAGTGTTACTAAATGATTTATTGCTTACTTAAACACTCATTCAATGCTCGTAATGGCAGTGAGACCCACCAGCTGGGGGCAGTGCGGTTAAAGGAACCAGTGACACTGTTAGAATCACACATGGCTAAATTCAACCCAATAACTAAAATTAAACATTTAATAATCATTATCTGTGTCTATGTTAAGTAGGCTTATACAGGTTTATTTTTAGTGACTCCTCTCTTCAAATGAATCATTTCATATTTACATTTCAAGACTGTTTGTTTGCTATATATGGGTGGTTTCTGTGTAACTGGTGTCATGTTTGCTATACTGTGATTCTGTTGTCCTTTTGTAATTTTCTTTTGATAAGTGACTTATTGTCCTTACAAAAAAAACAAAAAAAAAAAAAACACAAACCCCACTGAGGTTTGTAAAGGCCTCTGAAAGTATATCTTAGGTCAGTTCCTCCCTTAGTCATAGATTAGGTTAGGATAGTGACCCAAATAAAAAAAATAACACTATTTTGTGTATTATAGAGCTATGGCTTACTCTTAAAGACTAACATGACCAAAGAACACTGTGTTTTACCTTCTCAATGGTGTCTATAGGAGGCTAAAACAGCAGAAAAAGGGATTTATAAGTGCAGGTTGATGTCACTGTATGCAGGAGTTATTTGGCTACAATAAACCAGTATTATGTAATTATTCCAGTCCACCTAGACAGTGAAATCATGACTTTGTTCATGGAGTGGGAACATAAGAAGATGAACTGCACATATCAGGTACATCATTGTAAGGTGCAAGGAAACAACTTCTAAATAGTCGCTCATCTCAAACTGTATGGAAGTCATTTTTTTAATCGCGTTCTCCAGATCAAAAGTGTTTTCACTGAACACCCGTAAGTATTATCAAACAACTTTGATTTGTGCAAAAGAATTTTTTTGTATTAAACACTGCCAACACATTTGCCAACACATTTTTCTTATATTTGAAAGATATTAACAATAAATGTATTCAAAAAGCAAAGTTGTTTTTTTTTTTATACTTACTTAGCAACATATATTTTTACTTAGTAACAATGAAGCAACATTGACCATTTTCAAAATACATGTATGAAGGTGATAAGTTCTGTTGTTGACTACATTAAAATTGCTCATTCCTTTAAAAGAGCGCTATGCTGTATTCAAACTTGATTAAATTGTCAGCATATATTGATCTCAAGACTTGACAATGCATCCCATTTTATGGATGTTGATGAGTGACTGATGTAACGCACATACATTTGCAAAGTTATTTTTAAGAAAATCTGACGCAGATGTTTAAGTGCGTGAGTCAAAGAGGACAGATTTTCAGCCAGCTCGCTTGTGATTTATTTAAACTATTCACTTTCCATCTCCGAATTAAAGTTATCGGTGCCGTCAGCACTCATCTTTGTCGCTGTTTTTCTGGGTATGCTCCGTTTCACCTCTCTCTCCGCTGGGACTCGATGCCGAACGATTATCTGCCGTCTCCTCCTCTGACTCCTCCTCCTTGTCTGACTCTCCAGATGAAGTTCCCCCTTCAGGCAAATGGCTTTTCTTCTTGTGTTTCTTCTTGCTCTTCTTTTTGCTCTTTTTCGAGTGTTTGTGGCGGCGGTGTGTGCTGCTATCATCATTAGACTTTTTCTTACTTTTATCTGCTGACTTCGGGCTTCTTTCTCTACTTCTTGACTTTTCTCTCGTTCCCCTGTGAGCACTGTCATTTGTGCCTTTACCGTCTCTCTCTTGATCTCTATCCCTGTGCTCCCTCTCTCTGTCTCTACTTCTGTTTCTCCGCCGTTCTTGCTCACTGTCTCTACTTCTGCTCCTTCGCCTATATTTCCTCCCGTCATTGTGTCTGGATCCAGATGACCGTGCGTCCTCTCTATTCTGGTGGGACGTCCTCCTCTCTCTGCTCCTGCTCCTCCACCTGTCGTCTTCTCGCCTCCTTTCAAATCGCTCCGATCTCACTGGGCTTCTGTTGTAGTGACACTGCCTCCATGATCGGTCTCCGCTTCGCTCCGAATGCCACCCGTCTCTGCGACTGCCCCTAACACTGCGGTCAGGGGACATGTGCAGATCCCTGTCGGCCTCCCAGAATTCATTCCCAGGGTTTCGAAATACATGTAGAAAGTTGCAGTGCTTCCCTTTAGGGCATTTCTGTCTGTCAAACAATCCTGAGAAGAAAAACAAATGAAGTAGACAGTGCAGGAATCTCTTCAAGTGGAACTGTGCTTCTCATGAGCATTAAAAAAGGAACTCACCACATATGGCATTTTTCCACCGTGTGACAGGAGATATCTCACAGTGCAGCTGCCGGCCTGCGTACCACCTCCCATTGAATTTGATAAAGGCCTCTTTGCACTGCTCCTCTCTGGACAGACAAGAGGTCAAAGAAAGATGAGTTTTCTCTGCAATGCTCAATTAAGTGCAAAAAGTCATGAAGTGGCTGTGTGACTCCTTACGTGTCAAACTGAACGTAAACGTTTCCTCTCAGGTGTGGCTCATGATTGCAGCTGACCTATTAGAGGAGAGGAATAGGGGAAATCAAATGTGTTTTTAGGGGTAATAAGTGAGTGCCTCGTACAACACAAAGACAAGATGACAGAAGGAAAGCTGCCTGATCTCATCTCACCTTAAACTGCAACACCTTGCCAACACTCTTTAACTCTGGTAGAACATCGTGGTAGAACTCGAGGAAGGACTCCTGCAGCTCCTCCTCGCTGTGCTCCAAACAAGCATCGATGTCATAATCATCACGACGTGACTCTTCCATACCAAATGTTCTAAACATACCGCGGATCATCAGAGTTGGACTGGCTGTGGGATACACGTGCTTCCGAGAACATCTGGATTCAAAGAGAGAAAACAGACAAATATGTAGGGAAAGGCCTCTTTAGTATCACCATTTAATTTAACCTAACTATTCAGAACAAGGAAAAAAACAATATGTACCTGTCTCCAAATCGACATGCTCCAGTCTTGAGAAAGAACGGACAGTTGGCTACATCACGCTCTGTTCCAAAGTTCTCAGAGTTCACCGTCACAGGAGCCTCAGGATTCATCCACGGGCCACCATTATCTAGCTGTAAGCAAGAACATGAACAAAAGAATATATACACACCGTCTTAGCTTTCACTCTTAACAGGTCAAAAGGCTTGTAAGGTCTCTTAAATGTCTCTTAATCTCTTAACTTTCTTCTGTATTTGTAATAATACCAAGATGCAGTAATATTCTAATGCTGAGTCAAACTAATAAGAGTAAACTGAATTGATACACTTTCAAGGTGTCTCCAGGGAGAAACAAGTTAAATTAAAAACTTAGGAGCTTTTAAAAACCACTGAGTAAAACTTAAGACCAACTTGTGACAGAAATGACTATCAAAAGTGAAAATCTGACATTTTTCTGCACATGAGCAGAAAGGGCAAAAACTACAACAGTGCGTGTGGGAAATTCTGGATGCGAGATGACTAAAGGCACTTAAGGCCCAACCAAACTGAATTTAAGACAATTTAATACTTTTTAAAGGCCTGTTATTAGTAATGTGGCAACTTTAAAATAATCATGGCAGCAATATATCTTGTCATTAAACTAAGTCTTTTGTTCCAAATCTCTTTATTTGCTTAAAATGTGAAAGAAAACACAATGTTTACACTCCCTGGTGATTTAACAGAAAAGCCGTTAAAAAACCCCCCCCCCAAAAAAAAAACACACATTTTCCATTTCTTGAAGAGTAACTAGAATTAAGTAAATTCTTGGCGCTCATCTGCAGACACACAAATACAATATCCTGGCAATGAGCTACTACCATTCTGTATATTGTTAATCTATCAGGCTCTAGAAAGTTCATTTCTGAAGTCACAATGCCCTGAGAGAATCTCCACTGTTAGTGTATGACATTTAACTGAACTTGTAAATATATACACACACCCATCCAAGATGGATCCAGTTAAGAGAAGAATGGCAGCACTGTATAATACTTTGGGAGGTTTTGCGGCCAAGGAGGACACCAATTTTAACTTTAAAATGTTTCCTGCTCTGCTTAATGAGATTCACGTTTGTATGCGTCAGTACCTGATTTTCAGCTTCATCCAACATTTTCTGAACAGCCTCCTACAAATGGTGTAAAGACATGGCTGGTGAAAATACGAAGAAGTCAACATAACTGCAGCATATCTGTTTTCTGTGGGTTAAGACCACATTCACGGGGACTGAGAGGCACAAAAAAATCTGTTAGTGAGAGGTATCACTTCAAGGCTAGCGGAGCAACTTCACAGTTATGACACAATATAAAAGATACGTCCTTGTTGTGAGAGCTGAAGGTGCTGTAAGGGTTTTTCTCTTTGAGTGCATCTCAGTTAAGGAGTAAAATGGTTCAGTCAAGGAAAAGTTGCACAAACACAAAAGAAACAATTAGTGGGTGAGATTCCACTTCATTATCTTAATGCCAAGATTATGTAGAAGAGGATATATTTCTTTTTTGTTTCTATCCGACTGGAGCCCATATCACCTCTCTGTCTCGCCTCTCCTGCTGCTTCTGCTCTTTTTCTTCTTGTTCTCGCCTCTGCTGTGCTTCCCATTCCTCCTTTATCATCCGCTACAGGCACAAAAAGACATAAAGAGAGTTACGATGATTTTGTATTGCAAATCACTTGTCAAGTGCACTCATAAATAACAGCACAGCAACCACTCCCAAATGAAGACTCTAATCCCCTGTCAGGCTGCAGTCATTCACATTTATTTGGGAGTAACTTAACTTCTGTCAGCTACCAAAATTAGCATTTTATGAACAGTTAGCCCTTGTAACTCAAGCTAATACAGGCTATCATGCCTGAACTGTCTTTATCCAATTCAGTGATGTCTTTTATTTTCTAATGAAGATGTAAATCTTCACAATTTGTCATTTAAAAAAAAAAAAAAAAAAAAAAAAAAAAAAAAGCTCAGTAAATTTCTGCAGTTTTAAAAACTATCACTCAAACAGAACAACAGATTTGTTGGGGATTCATTTCAGGTGCACGTTTGGTGGTTCAGTGAGAACAACTGAAAATAGAAAAACAAACCACAGAGTGTTTTTCTAATGATCTTTTTAGTCTTCTGTTAATCATTATAAAACAAAGTCATGTTGTGTGTTCTGACTATAAACTCCCGAAACAAGAAACATCTGTTAACTCGCTCTGATGTCAACGTGTGGATAATTATTAAGTTTCTTGAACTGTACAAGCTGCCTGTGAGGCAGTAGACAGTGGGTCACCTCCTCCTCCTCTTTTCTTTTCCTCACTGCTTCCTCCTTCTCCAACTGCAGCCTGAATTCCTCCTGGGCAATCCGCTCTCTTTCCAGCCATTCATTATGAAGACGCTTTCTAAAATTAAAAAAAAAGAAAGAAAGAAAGAAAATCAAGCACATCTATGAGCTGTGCACGCAAAAGTTCTGCGCTGTGATCAATGAATGTGCAGTCAGAATGGACTGTATGGACCTACCTTTCCTGCTCAGCAACATCATCTTCTTCACTGTCATCATTGCCTTCCTCTTCTTCATCAAGAGCAGGGCTTTCTCCATTTTTTAAATCTGTAACAGAGGAAAGGTTGTGGCAAATCTGGTTAACAATACAGCTGAAACTATAGAAATGACAACACAACCCCCACTAGTACAGTTATCCTCATACCAAGTTCCTTGGCTTGGGCGAGAGCTTGGCGTTTCCGTTTTCTCCTCTCTTTCCTCAGAGCAGCCCTGCGTTGCTTCTGACTAAAGTGAAAAAAGATCGAAGACAATAATCACAGAAGAGAAGCAAAAAACAGACGGGAGTCCAAGCCATGTTATTACAGGGGAGAAAGTAAAGCACTAAAATCCAGTGTTCACAGCAGACACTCTGGCCTGTCAAGTACAGAGTGATCACTGAGCTCAGTGTCACTGACTATAGTTAGCCATATTAGTTCATCTTCAGCTCTTCAAACTTCAGGCCTTCAGCTCGTTTTCTTTGGTTCCGCCGGATTCATGCAAAATGATTCTAAACATGACCGAAATCGTCTTCCTGCAGCCTCAACGGAATGTAAACATTAAAGCTAATTTACACGCTAAGTCTTAAATACGACTATTGCGCTCATTTAACAACATGCAGACGCCACTGTAGTCTACCGGTCTCAAAATTATTGTATCTATAACTTAGTTCAAAAGACCTACAAAGAAACACAGACCTTAATCCAGGAGCAGAAATCACTGGAGTCGTGGATGCTGCCATTGCAGCTATTTAGCTTCTTTGGCTAACGTTAGCAGGCCAGTGTAATTTTGCCCGCGTCGTTTTTTCTCGTCAGCATACGATTGAAACATTAGGGAAATTTTTCTCCTCCTATACGAGACATTTCCGAGGTGGAGTTGCTTTGTCGGGTTAGACGTACAACTAAATAATGTTTATTGCAAACGTTAGCTACATGCGGACTTGTTTTTGCTTCGGGTTCTTCTTCTTCTTCTTGGATTTCCGGCAGGCTAGACGCAACAAAAGTGTATTACTGCCCTCCTCAGGTACTTCATAAACATCCAACAAGGATTAAATCCTTATAAGGAGTAGTCCAGTGTGGTGCAGAAAGTTAAATAAAAGTTTTATAACTTCCCAATAATCCAAGTTCATTACTGACTTTAGGGAAAAGTCTGTAATGTCTATCCTCATGCCCGCATAAGGTTTCTCTCCATAACTTAGATGGAGCAGTCCATCAAAACATGCTTAACAGTTTCCATCACTCCACATGCATTTTAAAACTTGATACTTCCCACTAGTGCCAGTCCATAATTCAATGCACGGTGCCCCAGTCTTAGTCAGGACAAAACCACCCTGTCCCTCCTACTCATTTTCACATTTACCACATGGCTTTTCTGTATTTAAATTGAATTTTGTATTGGAAAGAAGCATTAATCTCCCACTGCTTCTGCCACATAGCTGCTGCTTTTCCTCTGATGACGGGTCTGCATTCTGAAACTCTAATACCTATTTACCTATTGTGAACCTCCCGCCTTTTCAAGTCTTATAAAGTAAAACCAGCAGCTCCATCATGAGATCTGGTCGTGCCCCAAGCTGGTCCTCTCCAAGTGTTGTCCACACTAAGGCTGAGTCGGAACAGAGCACCACTTTTCTCAGCCTGACCTCCTCCACCCACTGTAGCACCCTTACTATAGCTGTAAGTTCTACTGTGTACACAGAAATCACCTCATTCAGTCATTTAATCTTCACTTATACTTAGGTCAGCGATGTGAAAAGCAAAGCCTGATTTTCCAGTTTGAGGATCACCTGTATAGATCTGAAGATGATGTGGCCAACTGACTCTTAATTTCCCCAACATATCAGAAAATGCACAGTTAGGTTTTACTCTTATGTTTTCATATCAAATCAATCCGTTTTAGCACAGTCTGTGTGCTACCTAAGTATTTCTACTTTTTACAAGTGAAACCTGCAACTTCAGCAGCGGGATAAATAAATAACATACAAGCCTTTTAGAGAATATAATCAGTGAAATAATTGCACCTACAGCACAAATTAATGCGTATTATAGACACTAAAATGTTTTGTTGATACTGGAGTGTAAAGTGTTTCTGTCCTGTTGAGGAGGCAATATTATTAATATTAGTTCTCACATATTCCTTGAGTGTGACCTTTAAATATTTAGTAATTATTAACATCCCAATAGCTGATCACTTTTGTTAACTAAATGCCTGCCAGTAGATATTATCTAGCATGTAAATAATGAGGCATGTTGTGAAATGCACAGAAAGGACAGATTTCTTTATTTCCAACACACTGCCAAGAAGGCACTACACAGAAATCTCAGTGACAAAAAAAAGTTTTGTTTTTTAGCCAAAATCCAAAAATGATCAAAAGTATAACAAGAATTTTCAAGTCATTAGAATTATACAAGTCTAACACACTATTGTCTGTACTATAACACTGTGTGTAACTATAACTTTGTGTCTTAGTGTGGGTGCTGCTGCTTTACATACAAAGCTTTTCAAAACAAAAAAAAGGCAGCAGAGCAGAAATGGCAGGCGACACAAGTTTCATTTTAGTCATTTTCTAGTGCCTCCCCGTGGCTCTCCTTAAGTTTACAGGAGGCAGGTTTCTCTCTAAAATAGCAACTGCTAATAACTGCAAACACAGCAGGACTTTGTGAGTTCTTCAGCCCTTTATTTAGGCATCCTTGGGATCTGTGACACTCTGTCATTCACCTTTCTTCTCTGGTGTTGTCTTGAGGAAGAAGGCAGGTTGTGTGCAGCAGCGGTAGCACAGAACCTGAGGCACCAGAGTGTACAGCACATTGACCAGCAAGAAGACAGGCTGGCTGTCAACAGGCACTCTGTATGAAAACGGTGTCCGTGTGTGAAGAGACGCACCAATATGGGAGAACTGGGCCTGTGAAATGAAGCAGAGAGGGGTAATAACTATACGCTTCACAGCTGGTATATTCACCGAGAGGTACATTCTTTTATACACTATATGGACAAAAGTCTTTTTTCCCATTCATCCAGAATGAATGGGAAAAATAACAGAGAGTGATGCTGGACAAGAGTGCCTGGCTTGTAATTGCCATTCTAGTTCATCCCAAAGGTGTTAGATGGGGTTGAGGTCTTCCACACCAACTCATCCAACCATACATTTACGGACCTTGCTTTGTGCAATTGGGCGCAGTCGTGCTGGGAAAGAAAAGGGCCTTTCCCAAACTGTTCCCACAAAGCTGGAAGAAGAGAATTGTCAAAAATGTCTTTCTAAGCTGAAGCTTTAAGAGTTTCCTTAACTGAAACTAAAGGTTCCAAGCCAGAAACACAACCCCATAGCCTCCTCCACCAAACTTTACAGCTGGCATAATGAAGTCAGGCAGGTGACCTTTTTTGGCAATCACCAAACTCAAACTTGCTCACTTAGACTGCCAGATAGAGAAGCTTGATTCATCACTCCACAGAACATGTTTCCACTGCTCCAGAGCCCGGTATCTGATGCTTGAATGAAGCTGCTCAGCCATGGAAGCCTGTGTCACGAAGCTCCTGCCACACAAGTTTTGTGCTGATATTAATGCCAGAGGAGGTTTGGAGTGCTGCAGTTACTCAATCAGCAGAGCGTTGGTGACTGTTATGGAGTGACCCCACTCTGTAACTTTATGTGGTCTGACACTTTGTGGCTGTGGCTCCTAAACTTTCCACTTTGAAAAAAACCACCTACAGTGGATTGTGAAACATCTAGCAGGGACGAAATTTCACAAACTGACTTGTTGCAACAGTGGCATCCTATTACAGCACCACATTCAAATTCAGCGAGTTCTTTAGAATGATCACTTCCCAAATGTTTGTAAAGGCAGAGTGCACAGCCCATTACTGAATGAAACACCTGAATTCAACTATTAAAAGGTGTGGCCCAGTACTTTTGTCCATACACTGTAACTTGTTCATGAATATTTCTGACATTTTTAACAATATTTAGGACTAATGATGTAAAACAACTGCAAGTTGATGGAATCAATTCAATTTTCTTTTTGTCCATCCATCCATCCATTTTCTTCTGCTTATCTGATTGAGGTCATGGGGTGGCCCAGCTGCCATAGGCCGAGAGGCGGGGCACACCCTGGACAGGCCGCCAGTCTATTGCAGAGCTAACACAGAGACACAAACAACCATTCACACCTACAATGAACCTAACCCCACTAACTGCATGTATTTGTTTCTTTTTGTATTTTTCATAATTTAACTACTGGAATTCTCAGGAGAATTTTTGTTTTAGTTTTCCTGTTGGAGTCACCCTTAATAAAACCAAATGGTTTCCCACATTTATTGTTCGATTATTGATCCACATTTTAAATGTATCATGCCCCAGAGAAGCTCAGTGATCTGGCTGGATGAGAGCGTTTGGTGAAATTAGTGTCTTATTGTTGTGTATTATTATCTTAAACGTCAGTTCAAAGCCATAAATCTAAAAGGAAATGCTTTGACACTGAACCGCATATGCTTGCTTGAAACAATCATCTACCTACTTATAAGAGTTTACACAGATAAATAAATTGGAGCAGATTAAAAAAGTAACAACCATTTTAGAGTGAATTATTCCTTTATTGGACTGATGCTGTCTGTATTCTGGTGCTACCACTGACTCTCAGATGATTTTCAACCTAATATACTTCTGTCATTTACCTTTTTGTAGAAAGTTGCTGACACATGACATGTTTCATAGCAACCAAGGCTGCCAGAGGATCAACCTTCCTATTTATAGCCTGGCTGAACAGCTGACATTTAAGTGAATACCACCAATACCACCATTCCTCTTGGTCTGAAGTCAGCGTCTGCCCTTATCCTGCTGATGAGTGACGCGCCAGCCTGCAGCTCAAATACAATAGCTGCATTGTGTGATTAGTGCGATAGCTGCTCCCACAACTCTTCACTTTCCATCTTTAGATGTAAATAAAGCCACTGGTGTCAGTCAGCTCTGAAGAGTAAACTAAACAAGGACCAATTTGCAACCACTATAGAGGAGAAAGTTTACAGTACTGGCCGGGTGCCAGCTCTCAGTCTCTGCATAGCATTGCATAATCTACCTGGAACTATGATGTCATGTAGGAAAGCAAAAGATTGTAGTCACAACTCTTTCACACGACCTTTGACTTGAAAACCTGGCAACTTGTTCATTTAAGAGGGTTAGGCATTGATGGTTCTGTGAAAACTGTAAACATTATTTATAGATTTGTTTTCCAGATATTCAGAACAAGTTAACAAGTGTCTCATGGAAATCATACCTGAGGCACCCACTTCACATATTGTCCCTGTGTACTATGAGCAGCAGTACCTGTGCCAGGGCTCCCGAGTGTACAAGAGTCAGGTCTGGCATCCACTCACATCCTGGGACCAACAGCCCATAGAGAGTAATGATGTAGTAGGGCCCAAAATACAGCATGCTCACCAGCATCTGACAAACAACGACACAGTTTACTGCTTTAGATGTGTGGCTTATTATTACAGCATAAGGGTGGCGCTTTGACTGGGGGGGGGGGGTTGTCACCTGTACTTTAGGGTAGGCTGAAGGGTCTTTGAGGTATGGCTCATACTGTTGTGTGTAGTCCTGACACCATTTGCTGGAGCAGTCCAGAACAACCTCAAACACAAACAGTGTGATATACGAGAGACACTCGACATTAAGAAAATATCCCACAGCTGTGCTCATGATGGGCAAGCCGATCACCTACCAGGCCTCTGAACACACAGAAAGCCAGTGCCGGGATGAGGTAGATGATGAACACCAAGTCCAGATGTCTGTGGAGCAAGCCTGTCCTCTGAGCCTCCTCGATGTCCTGACAACATAACAGCAACAATAACATTTAGAGATGCAAAGTATGGATATGTTTTTACCAGCAAAAGCATTTCAGCATGTTATATGACCAGTGTGCAGATGAGACACGTTCACCCATATCACATATTTCTGCCAGGTGTATAAGGTAGATCTCAACTGTGCTTCACATCTCCAACATTAGCAACATTATTTTAAAGAGGCAAATCTGCTGCAGTTTGAGAAAAAAATAATGTTACCAATAAAGGCTTCTGTTTAAACTTAAATTCTGTTTAAGTCTATTTACTATTAGAGATATATTTGTCTAATTTCTATTATATTCTACTGTAAATGTTGTTGACATCACCACACAACAATCCTTTGTGGCTTAACTAAAAGCATGGTGATACATGTTCCCATGATTTTATGTCTTTATCCCTCAGTTATTTATGTAAAGCAACTTATCAGCTCCCAATGCCAAAGACCAATTTCACCTTAACATAGGTAATAACATAGTAACAGAGTAATAACATACTGTAGCTTACAGACAAAGGCTCTTCCAGTTTGATAATATAATAATCTGATGATTGATTTATACATGTTGTACTGTTGTGCATTTTCAAATATTCTCTTTATTTAGTGTTGCTGTGAAAGTAAAACGTCACCAAAATCATCTCACAGACACCTGAGAAAGCGTCAATGATAAGTTGGACTAAGTGCATAAAAGTAGGTGATGTCTCTCTGAGAGGGGCAGCGGTCGGGTTCTTACTGTTAACTCGACATCCCGTGTAGAAGGCTGAGTAAGGATGCGGAAGCAAGCCCACACAGACAACGAGATATACAATATATGGAGGATGAAGAGAGGACCAACATGGGTCCCATACTTTCCTGGGAAAACACATTAATCAATGTGGGAACAAAGTCAAAAATAATAGTCTATTTTCAATTTTTGTATAAAACTAAAATAAAGTAAAATAAAAGTTTGTGCTGCGGGGGGCTTGGGTTACCCCACACAAGCCATCTAAAAGCATCCCATTATTTTTAGTGTACTTACCCACAGCATTCCCAAGAATGTAGACCATGGCACGCATGAGAAAAGATCCCACCCAGTAGAGTCCAATTGCTCGGTAACTGTCCCTGTGCAAGCCACGTAACAAAGCCAGATGAACACAGCATACCTCCAAAGAATTACGTATACAAGTACATAATCAAGCTTATCTCTTCAAATAGTATTAAATGGATGTGATTAAGTGGCAAGTATTTTCCTTACTTGGTGATGCAATTGTGGTAAATAACCTTTCAAACTTAATGTCCCCTAATGAGATCAATAAAGTTGTCTGTCTGTCTGAACAATACTGCTCTTACCCCCAAGTAATTGCAGCAATCATGAGCAGATACATGAGATAGTGCACGCAGCCATCCCAATAGGAGATCATGTGCCCATGTGCTGTGTTAACATGTGGATCTGCCTGAAATACAGTGTAGGTTTATCAGTAAAACTGGGGGGGGGGGGCATTCACAAGCGGGACACAACAGAACAGCACTTACCTCTCTGAGGTAAAACGTCACAAATCCATCAATGATGTTGTCTTGCTCCAGCCCAACGATCAGGTTCACCACACTGAGGAATGCATTTACTGCATACACTGCGCAGATTCATATTTATTATTAGTTTCAAATTACAACAAACACTGGTTGCGAATTTCTCTTTTAAGCGGATTTTTAAGGCACAAAATGCTGCCTTAAAAATCGCTTTTTAATACCCTCCAACAGGTTTTTATTGATACAATATGTAGATTATGAATTCTAGCTCGATCTTTGATCTATAATAAATATTTCCCCTCGCTCGGGTTTGGTCAAACAGGAAACATGCATTTGTGAAATCCTACCATAGAAAAGAGGATCTACTGGAGCCTTCTTTTTAAGCATAAAACGGGCTGAAATGGCCAGAATAAGAACTGTTGTGCACCCAGCGAAGAAGAAAGCTTCGGCACTACGTGAAAGGAAGAAATAAATATCTTTCAATCATCTGATAGATAATTGATAATAAATGAGTGCAGTTACTCCTCGCTGGCCGTGGTGGAAGTCAGACGTCCAACAGATAAAAGATATAAACCAGTTCCCACGTACCTGTTGCTGTAAATGAGAGAATTGAATAAATAGCAGATGGGGATAGACATCAAGGAGAGCATGAACACCCCCGTTCCCGCAGACGCGCTCATTGCGCACCGACTTCGAGCGATTGATCTCGTGCGAGAATTGAGAATTTTTACAACGAATCAACCGCAAAAATGCTCATATTTAGCCTGAGAGTCACATTTCATGGAAGGGGAGGAAAGTCGGTGTGTGCCTGAAAACTTTCACGTCGCTTCCTGCATGCGTGCTCAATCTTGTCTGTCCTGTGTTTCTCCCTCTCTCGCTCCCCCCTGTGTATGTCCACTACCCACACATGAACTACACGAAAACCAGCTCAAGCTTTTGAAATGGTGGGGGCGGGTCCTCACCTGCAGAAAAACGTCAAAACGAGTCGTCCTTGTGCAGAAACTGATGTTTTAAATCGACCATTCTGAAGCATTTTCTAGCAGACTACACCCTTCAGGAGCCGAAAAAAAGTTCACTACCAACACATCAGAAGTAAAGGTGAGGGGAAAAAATGTTTCATTCTTCCTGTCTAAATTATATTCTATTCATTCAACCACTAAGCTGGAAGAAATAGTGAAATGATCACTGATATATAGGCTGCTCAGAAATAACCACGTCATTGCCGCTTTGGATGATACTACGTGAAAAAGACGAATAAATAAATATGGCAGCAAAGCCATAACTTTATATTCGCCCTAAACAAAAAAAAAAAACAAAAAAGAAAAAAAAAATTATATATATATATATATATATATATATATATATATATATATATATATATATATATATATATATATATATATAAAATTGTGTGTGTGTGTGTGTGTGTGTGTGTGTGTGTGTGTGTGCAGGTCTGCTTATGTTTTTTTGTCGCGAAGAGCAGACACTGACATCCAGCGGTCGACTGAAGAACTTGAAGCACGGAAGAGAAAATTTATAACAGACTAAAAAAACAATGGGTAATTATGCACACTTAATATTTATCACAGATGAATTGATTCCACACATTAATATTTCCTGTTGATACATGTATATTGAGCCTATAATTCGCTGATCTATATTTGAATGACAAGATATAGGATGGTTTTCCCAAAAGTAACATAATTACTCTTATATGCTCTATTATGCAAAATAAAGTTTTTAATTGCTTATGTGACATCTTGGCAGTCCCTGATATATCTTTAGCTCATATATTTGAAGAAAATATTTTTTAAAGGTCCCTTCTATAATTGAAGAACATTTTCTAGGCTGTAAAAGGAAGCGTTAAAGCAGTGAGATGACATGTTCGAGCTATGTGTTAACACCACGGCTCAACCAAAGGTCAGTCCTCTTTGACATAATATTTTGCAATTTTCCAGTTTTTTTCTGACTAGACTGGGTGTGTCACTCAAACCAATGCAACACTGTTGGCCATATTACCAAAAACAGATAAATGAATTCATTTATTCATATAACTACATTTATCCTTGACTTTCAAATTTTACATTCCACGGCATTCTGAGAAAGCAGCTCTGATTTGCAACCCTGTTACCATACATATAAAACAAACATTACAAACATATGTTAAAAGCATATGAAATATTATTAAACAACATTTCTGTGCTCCTGAGTATTTGTTTGTCTACAGATAAAAGCAATATGCCCACTCAACCCTGTTATTCTAACTTTAATCCTGTTACCATTTAATTTTTAATAAAATAATCATAAATGTTTTTCTTAGCTCACAGGTCTTTGAAATACTCTGAATTATTATATTAACTGTGTGTTTCAGCAAAGATTTGAAAATAAATATGGAAATTACTAGAAAAACAAAACAAAATGAGTGATTATTGAAAAGTTGGGCAAAGTAGATTTCAAAAATTGCATAAATTGATATAAGTTAAATCTTATCTGAAACTGAATGGAGTATCCAGCATGAGTGTGACTATTTTTAACTTAATGGTCGAGAATTCATTAAACAATATTTTCTCAAATCTATGTTTAGGTTTTGGAGTATGGGTATCAGGGTTAGCACACAGCAACTAAAATATCTCATAAAAATGTACATTCGATACATGAGCTGGACAGATCTAATTTTCTTGCTGGTCTATTGTTTGTTTTGATTAAATTCAGAACAGAATAATATAAAATAAAGGTAATGACTCCCATTCACACATTCTTCCAGTTTTTTTATGTGTAAATTGTGTTTTTATTTTACATTTTATTATTTTGATTGTGATCAGTTTTAATCTATTTTAGGTATTTACTGCTTCTATTATCTCTACTGTGGTTATGGTCGATAAAATACCTGCATGTTAGGACACAAACAAACTGTTTAAACTTTTTACATTTTAAGTTTGTTCCATTTCGAATTGAACAATAAAGTTTCGAGACAAAAAGAAAAAAAAAACATGTTTTGAAGGAAGTGCGCCTGCGTCACTTCTGGATCCTCTAGCGCTAGCTGGTAGCTGGTAATGAGTGATGGCGTCCGCTGCGATGGATACCACGTAAATAAAAAAGCAACACGGACATTACTGTGGGTGCGTGACTGCGTGTCGATAACGAGGCCGTTTTTGGAGAAGTAGATTTAAAACAGTGTGTCATTATGGCGACTGGGAGCAGCGGCGGCGGATTGGCGTCAAACCACGACGGTCAGGAGGCAGCATCCAACTCGGCTCAGTGCGGAGCACCAGCGGCGCTCTCCAATGTGCCAGCCTCTGGTCCTACTCCGTCTGGCTCCCCGCCTGTCCTCGGCCTCCACCGGGAGCCAATGTACAACTGGCAAGCGACAAAGAGCTCCCTGAAGGAGCGCTTCGCCTTCCTCTTCAACAACGAGCTGCTCAGCGACGTCAGGTTCATAGTCGGAAAAGGCAGACAGGCCCAGAGGATACCGGCCCACAAGTTCGTCCTGGCCGCTGGCAGTGCCGTTTTTGATGCCATGTTCAACGGAGGGATGGCCACGACTTCTGCTGAAATCGAGCTGCCTGATGTGGAGCCGGCCGCCTTCCTCGCGTTGCTCAGGTAGGACAGGTGATCCCCATTAAAGGGGGCAAAAATAATAAGCATACCTCATGATCCAAGTGTAGTATAACATGGCTCTTTTTAATAAACGTGAGCACTGAAAGCAACATTTATAATCAGAGTTATTCTTAATGCAAATATTGAACATATTCCAGCTTAAAGAATGCTTATGATAATATAAGGTTATATAAGTCTGTTGTTGATACAGAAGCTACCAAATTATAGGGCTGCTGACTCTTGCTCGAGTGCAGTCTTTAAAAAATGAGGGGGATTGCCAGGCAGAGCAAAGTTGAAATTTTGGATTATTATCTCAAGATTTTGAGTTAAGTTGAAAAGCCTGCATCTCTTATGGTATGGGTATAGGTTAGTGTCTATGGAACTGGCAGCTTGCGCATCTGGAAGGGTATCATCCACGCTGAAAGATATATACAGGTTTTATTAATAACTCAAAATTTTGAGATAACACAAATTTTTTGCTTTGATGCTTCGTTTAAATTCTGCAGCGCTCCGGTGTCACCATGTAAGCACCAGCATTTCACCGTCATTTGTGACTAAAAATAGACCTGCAGTAGAAACGTATTTAGGAGCACGCGTGTGAATAAAAAGTATTACAGCAGGCATGCAGCCCCCAGTTTTTCAACAAAAAGACTGATGATAGCAGCAGTAACAATGATGCTGTCAGAGTTTAACGTGGAGCCGGAGTCTGTCTACACACACACACACACACACACACACACACACACACACACACACACACACACACACACAAAAGAGCAAAGAGGTGGAGCCGTTACTGAGACATGAGCTCAGGTGGAGTGAAAGAAAACTTTTTTTCCTAGCGTCCAAACCAGCAGCGCTTGTTCCTGTAATCACCATTAAAACCTTTACTGGGAAAAAGGAGGGAGTCCTTCATCAAAGCACCTGATCAACAAGCTCCAACATGAAGAAAAGTGAAGTTCGTAGCTGCTTCCATCCACCGCCATTTGTACCACACAGCGAAAATATACTGTAAAGTTACAGAAGTTAAAAAAAAAAAAAAATGCAGATGAACTGTTAACCTAGTCAACAAGCAGGGGTGAGTCTAAATTGCAGCCACCACATGCCCCTTTGAAGGCTTACAGACACATTCCAAGGTTCTAGCCAAAAATTATTTTCAGCCCCCCCAAGAAAGGGTGGGGTGCTCATTAATAAGACAAAAGTATTTCTTATCTGATTAATCGATGGAATAATCAATAGAATACTTAATTACTAAAATAATCAATGATTGCAGCCTGAATGAAAATCTGATTGTACTCATGGTCCTGGTGCCTGTTTCCTCTCTGCAGGTTCCTCTATTCTGACGAGGTCCACATTGGCCCGGAGACTGTGATGACGACTCTGTATACAGCTAAGAAGTATGCGGTTCCTGCTCTGGAGGGTCACTGCGTGGAGTTCCTCACCAAACACCTCAGAGCTGACAACGCATTTATGCTTCTCACTCAGGTTATTTTCACCCACCTGGGCTACAGTGCACGCTTTACACTAAAGCTGACCTTTTACTTTAAAATATTCTTTTTAATTTAGCATAGTTAACGTGCTTGGTTTTGAATGATCCCTCTTCCAGGACACTAGATATAAATAGTCAGATTTATATAGTCTATAAAAAGTCAGATTTCTTTAATGCGGTACACAAACGGGATTTTAATAACAGCTTGGTCTGTGTTTTTTATTGCGTTTTCTGAGGCAGTATGTTAAAATCTAATAACAATCTGGCATTGCTCTTACCATCTGTTCAACAGCAGCCTTTACAGTTGGAGATAAAGCTGTATTTCTTTTTTTGTGTGTGTGTGTGTGTGTGTCCACACCAGACCGTCTCCCAGCCATCGATGGCTGGAGTTTTATAACATTAGCGGTTCTAGTTTTGGTTTATGCTGCCCTTTGTTTGGGTTCAGCATGTTGTTCTGCTGCTGGCTGCTGTACCCTCAGGCTGCTACTCTGATAGAAAAAAAAAAACCTGTCTCAGCAGCACAGAGAACATATTTCTTTAAATCATATAAAGCAGCCATATTCTGAACAGCTTTTTTTTTTTGTTTTTTTTTTTGTTTTTTTTAAATTAGCAGTGGCATAGTTTGTGAAATTTATTCATTAGCATCATGAGCTTCAACCCTAAATTTGTTGTATCGATTTCCCAATTCAGCCCATTTTAGTGCATTAAACTTGAAATTTTGGTTTAACATTTTCTAACATGTTTTGGGTAAATTTGATGCCCTCCAATGACCAAAATCAATACTTACATCAGTTCTTTTTTGTTTCATTACAGGCAAGGTTATTCGATGAACCCCAGCTTGCCAGCCTCTGCTTGGACACCATCGACAAAAGCACTGCAGATGCAATAAATGCAGAGGGATTTACAGATATTGACCTCGGTATGTGAGCGTTCTTGACCAGATGTTTCGTTTTCCACGGTGAATTCCTGACTGTTTAGAGTTTTGTGTATTTGCATGTGCAGACACCTTATGTGCAGTGCTAGAAAGAGACACACTAAGCATCAGGGAGAACCGTCTGTTTGGAGCGGTGGTCCGCTGGGCGGAAGCCGAATGTTACAGACAACAGCTTCCTCTAACTGCGGAGAACAAACAGAAGGTTCTGGGGAAAGCCCTCCCGCTCATCCGCTTCCCGCTCATGACTGTTGAGGAGTTTGCTGCCGGTAAGTGGATTGCAGAAATATGAGTTAATTTTCATGCTGCGCTGTTATTAATCTGTTTTCAACACTATTCTGACTAGTTCAGCCATCACTAAGCATATCCATCATGTTCCTGATGTACAACTCAAACCGCAGAAACCAGTTTGATATTCTTTCTTGTGCAACAGGGCCTGCCCAGTCTGGAATATTGTTCGATCGGGAGGTGGTAAATCTGTTTTTACACTTTACAGTAAACCCCAAACCACGGGTCGACTACATTGACAGGCCTCGCTGCTGCCTCAGGGGGGAGGAGTGCAGCATTAATAGATTCCAGCAGGTTGAGAGTCGATGGGGGTACAGTGGTACCAGCGACAGGATCAGGTGAGAGGAGGGTTGACAGTTATTAATAATTAACATGTTAAAAAAAATTACAATTCATTTTTCTCATTTTTGTTCCATCTCTCTCTTTCTGCAGATTCAATGTTAATAGAAGAATATCCATAGTGGGGTTTGGCTTGTATGGTTCCATACATGGACCCACTGACTATCAGGTCAACATACAGGTAAGTTCTGGCATTGAGGCATAATGATGTTCAAGAAAAAATATTTACACTGCTGATCGGAGGGTTTATAACTTTTTGGTGGGACTGAGTGTCATTTCACGTTGATTTTATCACCGGCAAGAAAAAAAACCAAACAACTTATTAATATTAAATTGAACAAACACAACATTTTAAAACTAATCAGCTTAATTGGCGACAGGTCAGTGACATGATTGGGTTTAAAAGAGAGGCAGAGTTTCCCAGAAGTAAAGATGAGCAGAGCTTCACCAATCTGCAAAAAACTGCATCTGCAGATTGTCAATTTCAGAATAATGTTACTCAACATAAAATTGTGAAGACTGAATAACTCGTCATCTGAAGTACAAAATATGATCAGAAGATTCTGAGAATCTGGAGAAATCTGTGTGCCAAGGAGAAGGCTGAAAATCAATATTGTCACGTTATAGTCGGTTCACACATTGGCAATGAAAATAAAAAAAATTTCACTTATGAAAAATGGTGCAGAGTTCTGTTCACTGCAGTTATTTGAAACAGTAATGGAGGCTTTTATACACCAATGAACAGACTGGCATTTATCGGCATCGTCCCCACTGTTGCTTTTTGCATGTGAGCCTTCCTGTCTCTGCTGCTCATCTAAAGTAAACTAAAGACCCAGTCACACAGGCCTAGAAAACGGTCGACCACTTAATTTCAGTCGTTTAGCGGTTGCTGCCACAAGGTCACCGATCGGTTTCTAGGTCACTTGATTGGGGCTTAAACTGGTATAGTTCAGTCTCCTGTCACCTGTGTTAAAAGCAGATGTTTTTTCGTTGTACGTTCAGTAAAAACGGCATCCTGTTCCTCCGTAGATCATGGAGAGCGACAAGCGCATCACACTGGGACAGAACGAGACGGGTTTCAGCTGTGATGGCACAGCAAACACGTTCCGAGTGATGTTCAAAGAACCCGTGGAAATCCTACCCAATGTCAGCTACACTGCATGTGCCACCTTAAAGGTCAGCCCGAGGTCGCTGAAGTTTAACATTGAATTGAATGTATGAATGTTACCTGTTCTGGCTCAATTCAAAGTCTGTTGTGTGTGGGTTTTTTTTTTGGTTGTTTTTTTTTAAACAACTCAGGGCCCTGACTCGCATTACGGCACTAAAGGGTTCAAGAAAGTGACCCAGGAATCATCAACGGGGACCAAGACAACATTTTTATTTTTTAGTTCACCTGGAAATAACAACGGCACATCCGTGGAGGACGGGCAGATACCAGAAATCATCTACTACACCTGATCTTACCACAGTGTCATTCAGGTACACTGAAACAAGGAGACCTCGGATTGCTGGGAAGACTGGATTGTACTTAGTGCCTCATTAGCCCATGGAATAATGAGTGTGTGTGAGTGTGTATACGTGTGTGTATGTGTGCTGTATGAGAGTATTTGTCTGTACAATATTGGTGTACAAACATGATCAGGAATGTGGAAACAGCCGGAGCTGTGGGAAGATCGCAGCTCTGTTGTCAAAAAAAAAAAAAAAAAGAAGCTTTTTGGGCATAAAGTGTATCATCAGCTATGAATGATCTAAATACTAACACATCCGTAGAGACGGGCCTGAGAGCTGTCTCCGTGTTAATGTGTGAATCTGAGCTGCTTGCCAGTGTCGGAGTTACCCTGCACAACTCAAACCACAGACAGCTTCAATCAGTCAGTTTTGCTGATGCATTTAGGACACTATTTACATTTGTTTGTTTTAAACTGTGCACTGTTATCATGTATTCAACTTGTGTCTCTTCAAGTACTTTGTTTTGGCATTGTGTTAAGCATCCATGTGTGTTGTGTAACTTTGCCAGTGGTACATGCTGTAATTTATGACTTCATGTTTGCTCACCATTAAAATGGGGGGGGGGGGACAAAAACTGCAACAAGAAAATAAACGTTCCAGTTTTATGGAGAATAAATGGGGAAAAAATGTTGAAGTCTTGTGACAAACGCTGTGGCAGATCATTTATGTACAGTCTATATCATTCCTCTTTGTGTCACTAGGTGATGCCAAATACTCTGCATACATTTAGATAAACTACAAAACAGATGAGAGTAGGAGGGGGTTGTGAGATGATCAAGGGAAGTAATCAGCATGGTCATTACAGTGTCCTTAATCCTGATGCAAGTCTCAATAATGCCCAATTATTCTTTGTTGGATGTGCTCTATTCTTATTCTGCCAGTGAAAAGAAGAAGGCTGTCCACTGAAAGCTGCATCTGCAGCTCAAAGATGAAGTGCTCTTAAATTGCATAATCTGCACATTCATATGAAACAGGCGTCGGAAACAAGGC
Source organism: Archocentrus centrarchus (assembly GCF_007364275.1). Lineage (NCBI taxonomy): Eukaryota > Metazoa > Chordata > Actinopteri > Cichliformes > Cichlidae > Archocentrus > Archocentrus centrarchus. The sequence continues at coordinate 8,542,777 of NC_044348.1, read as the reverse complement.
CACTTTAGACGGCTGTGAGTGGGCTTTGACGAGGAGAGTGATCCACGAAGGCTGTCAGGTGAGTCACCGGGACCTGAGAGCTTCTCCTGCTGCCTGCCCACTTAGACAGCCCTTATAAGAGAGAACCAAGAAAATCACTTTGAGACAGCTTTTTTTTTCTTATTTTTTCCCCACCCACGACACAAAACACTCTAGAACCAGGAGGACGAATAGTCTACAGTACTACCAGTCCTCTCCTTTTACCTGTACTTTGTTAAAAAATTTTTAAGGTCCTTACAGAAGTCAATAAAACCTTCTTGCTGTGTTTTCAGAAGACAAATTGCCATTGACAAACAGGCAAATATGGAGCTTATTGGGAATTACTCGGTCATGGAGATGGTTTTTTTGCACTTATTAGATCACAAATCCATGACAGGGATTTGTGATTTTCTGATGTGTGTGTGGTTGTCTTTCTGTGTGTGTGTGTGGGTGGGTGGCCGATTAGATGGCAGATGAATGGCAGTCTTGCACGGAGTGAGCCCTCTACTTGAACACTGATGACAGGAGAGAGGATTTATCCCTCTGCTGTTTTTTTGACAACAAATGACATACAGGACCAAACGCTTCATGTGGTACTGAAGCACACTTAATGATGAGCAAGACATAGAGAGGTTTTTAATCCCCGTTTTAGCATCACAAAGCTCGCAAAAGTTTATAACATAACTTACCAAGAAAGAAAGTTTCTTGGTAAGTTATGTTATAAAGTGAATTATTTGTCCCCATGGGTTTTACAGTGATTTGTACACAGCAATGCATAATATCCTCCCTTGGGGTGAAAACAGAAATATCAAAACAAATATGTTGCAGCTACAAAAATGGTTCAAACCATATCCACATATATAAGGAGACATTACGGAAGAAAACTGCTGTGTAAAGAATCACTAATTGCGTATTATGCTCCAGTGGCAAAGCAGACTCTTGTGCCATCTTAAGGTAAAAAAGCGTTTTGAAAATTTTAAAAAATTGTGACCATTTTGCCCCAGGTGCTGCTTTGAAATTACACCACAAATGAGTCTGTGAATGTAAACCACCAAACACATTATCTACCTACCTGGGAATGGTTTCTCTCATTAGTCTACCTCCTAAAACTTGTGCAGCAAAAATCTTCATTACACTCCATTTTGCTATAATTTTGTATTAAAAGTATTTTCCTCTTTGCCAAAGACACACATATGTCTACGATGTGTCTGCAGCTGCACTGTTTATTTGTGTTCTTGGTGCTTCCTATACACACTATTAAAAACATTTAAATCATGCAAGAGGATGGATATATGGTAATGTAACAGACCAAAAGGACCCATGCTCCCTTTTTATTTTAAGATACAAAGCAACAACAACAAAAATATCACAACAAGAAGCCATAAATATTGGATTTTCCTTTTGGTCAACAGCACCAGCTGAGTGTGATACTTGTTACACCAGGCCATTTTTTAAAAAAAGCTGTGATCAAGCCACATCATTTCAGCCAATTTGTCAGACTTCATGCAGCTTTTTCTGCACACAAAATACAAAAGCTTTTTTTTAACCAGGTGAGTTCAAGACTGCACTCAGTCACACAGTTTGGATTTTAACTTTATTGTGCAGCTCATCCTGCAGTTTGCCAGTGTAATGCATCTTAGCACTTACATTTATTTAAATATTCCCTTCAAACAGAATGACACATCCTCAGTGAAGGTACACTGAATGTACAATGTTCTGGTACAAGATCCAGCTCGGTGTGTGTGTCCATGACAACTTCACAACATTAACCTGCAGGCAGGATGGAGAGCGTGTGTGTGTGTGTGTGTGTGTGTGTGAGTGTATGTGTGTGTACCTACTTGTCCAGCTGGTGGGAGTTATGCAATCTGTATTCCAATGCTGTAAGTATTAATTAACAGGTACACACACACACACATATATATATATGTATATGTGTGTGTGTGAGAGAGAGATTGTGTGTGATGATCATCACTGAACTGATTCTGCTAAATAGTGATGCCTCTCACTTCATATTCCAGAAGTTTCATAGAAGTCTGAACGTGATGGAGAATTCTGTGATCAGTGCTCGCGCTCCTCGTATATAGATGTATAAGACAAAATGAAATGACACAACAGACCAGTATCTTGTGTAACATGAGACAAATCATATAACGCTTCCTAGTGAGAATAGGTTCTGTTTTTCCTAGAATTGCTTATATTAACAATTCCTTTAGTTTGAAATATTAATTTTGTATATTTGTGATTTTTTTCACCATTATTTTCTCATGTCTCATTATAAAAGTTTTTTTTTTTATTTTACTTAACAGATATTCTGACTTCCTACAAGAGTAAATTTAAGGCATTTCAATCTTTGAAAAGAATATATGGAAGTTTGTTTATGCCACTGTAAAAAAAGAATTCCACGACTGAAGACAAAAAAAACGTATTTTTTTGAAATCTGTAAGTCAATTTTTAGACCAACCCAAACCCTGACGCTAACTCCTAACCCTAACCTTAAGTTGGAGTTGGTAACTTGAAATTTTGAGATACCTAACTCGCAAATTGAAACGGTAAACCAAAATGTTGACTTATGGGTGGCAAAAAAAAAATAAAAATAAAATTAAAAAATCTGTGGACAAAACGAGCTTCCATTAGAATGTCCCTTCACCTGTGGTGCTAAACAAAAGTCAGGTACTGTTGAGTACTAAATGTTAGAAACTTGCACAAGCTTCAAGAAAAAGTTGACAACTCTCAATTTCACCAATTTATTCTGGCATCTTAAATAATCACGCCCCTATTTTGGCCTTGTCACCTTCATCTAAGCATATTCATGTGTTTTTTTTTACTTTTTCTCTCTGGATCCCACTGAAGTGGCCCAGTAAGATGATGGCGTGAACCAGCACACACAACACCAAGAATCAAGAGACTGAAGCAGCGAAATAAAATCCATCCATCTTTAGCTATTGACTTCTGCCATGTGCATTTAAAACTCCAATTATTTTTACTTGATTCTGACTCATTTTGATCTGTTGTTGCAGTATTTCATGAATAACCAACCCAAAAAAAAAGGCCAAACTAACACAAATTTCTTGCATTAACCTATTTGGGCGACTGGCTTCAAACAAAAGGACATTTTCGCTATTCACAGAAAACCTGTGCCTTTGCCCTTTGAATGGGACTTTTATTAATATTCAGAAATGTAAATTTTCAGCAGCAGATCAATGAGCTGCTCTGTAGGACGTTGATGGTTGTCATCCTGAAGTCTAATTGCAGCCTAGCCAGCAGTAAGCACAGAGCAGGTTGAAGAACGGGGGGAAATCATTCCCATTTCACACACTGCTGAATCTGAGATTGTCCTTACCCTCAATGAGAAAAGAAAAACAGATGGCTGAGATGTTGCATTTTTGATAAACATCACTCACAAACCAGCATCCTTACTGCAACGAAAAGGCTTTTGGTGTAGCGCTGCGTGTCGGTCTGTCCCTTGGCTGATCACTGGATCGGATGATAGAGATAGAGATGGACTGAATGGTGCATCTAAGGGTTTTGGAAAATGTCTTGGGTTACTGGAGCGGTCTTTGCTTTAAAGTTTGACAAGCAGAATTTGATAACAAGAGAAAAAACATTTCCCATGGCAGAAGAAATGCATTTAATTTTCAGGCACCTGCATTTTATTTATAATATGAGAATTTAAGTAACGACATTGAGTACATCTCTTTCCGATGTCTCACACATCTTTGGTTTCAGTTTAAGGTCAAATAAGAGACAGTAGAACACTCTTTAGTAAAGTAGCAGAATTAGTTAGCAAAGGATCTGAATATATCTTCCACCAAGTATTCCTAGAGCTGCCTATGTGTCCTATTGGAGTGCCACCTGATATAATCAGACTAACAAGCGCTCCTCTGCACCAGAGTCCATGGTCCTCACATGGATGACCTGGGCAGCTGCATGATTAACTTTCGGATTGTCCATTTGGACAAACAAAGGACCGGGGTGCATTCAAACTTCAGTTTGTAGGATCTATCCTTAATTGTTAATTAAGTGCATATATGAGCACGTGGCTGCTATCTGCACGTGTGCTCATGTGACAAGGTGCAATTGTGTACAGAGTCATTTGAAAGCTGGAGGCATTAATTTCAACAAAAAAAGAGCAGAGCACGAGTGCGTCGCCATTCACACGCGTTACACGCTACATGAACACTGCACTGTCTGCTGGGGGCTGGCTGGCCCGGACCAACCTTAGCCCCTGCACTCTCCAACACCAGATGTAGGTCGCCGAGTGCTCCAGGGGCTGGGGGATCCTGTGTGTTTGTGTATGTGTGTGTGTGTGTGTGTGTTCCCGGGGAGGCTGTAGTGTATTGTGTGCATAAGTGTATGTGTGCATGCTCTTCCAAGGGGAGGGGCAGAATGATGATTGTAGTGGATGAGTTCATCATCAAGGACATGGCCCCCAGCGCACTGTCTCCATTGCTGTCACATTGCATCGTGACAAACAGGCCACATGAAGCCTGACAGCCCGGCAGACCACACTGAGGGCATAGTCTCATAGGGCCCTCACTGTGGCTTTCGCTATTGTTTTCCTTTTCTTACAATCTCCAAGTTTCATAATACATTACCAGCATATTAGTTCAAATTAAAAGGTGATGGGATTGATTAAAGGAGCATTCAAAAGGTTCATGAGCTCCTCTCCAGCTGGTAGTCAAATAAATTCTCAACTGAAACAACATTGTGCTGCAAATTTTTCTTCCCTAATGTGTCAAAACTGCATAACCAAATGCTTTATGCTGCATTTAAAGATGAGTTCAATGAATATGTAGGCTAAGGGATAGTACAGTCAACGCTGTGTCATACAAAAGGACCGGATTAACATGCTGACCCCTGGATTAATCTTTGTAGCTGTGTGAACTTCATGTAGCGTCTAGCTTCTGTGGATTTCAATGGGATGTCAGTTCATCTCAATCTAGCTGGCAGTTCTTTTGATGTGATATGTTAATATCAGCACCATGTGCCAAATTCCTTACTGCGTAAGCTACACATTCAAAGCTGGATTTGAGCATGAAGAGCCCAAAGGGAAACTTTACAGCTAGTCCAGCAGATCTATGAGGACAAACAACAAGTGTGCTTTTTCAGCAGTGCTGACAAATTCACATTTGCTGATGTTCACCACAGTTTTTGACAATCCATCAAAAGCATTTCATTCAAAACTAAAATTATCAACAGTGCTACAGAAGGAAAGGTCAGTGGGATCACCAGTGTGAAATATGATTAGCATCCATCCAGTGGTTACTGAGATGTTTAATTTTGGATCAAAATGATTGATTGATAAGGTGACTATCACCTGTAAATGTTGATATACTCATTTCATTAAGCCAGCATACAGTCATGCAGACTCTCTGAATCCTGTGAAAGCACAACCTTACTGCTTCTATAGGAACTCAGAGGGTAAGCAGCAGCTTGGTGCTGTTAATCAAATGCACTTGATTAACCTGATTAACCCCCCAAGAGGTTTTTCAGACTCTACAGTTGTCGGAATAGCATGTTATATGTTAAAGTTCACTGCAACACAATCAGAAAAAGACTGAATAAGCATGACTTTTTTGGAAGGCTTGCCTGGAGAAAGCCTCTTCTCTCTAAAACAAACATGGAAACACAGCTTAGGTTTGCAAACCACCACTGTCCTCTGGACAGATGAGACCAAAGTTTGACCATAACACCATGTTTACGGAAAACCAAACACAACTATCAGCACAAACACCTCATACCAGCTATCAGGTACGGTGGTGGAAGGGTGATGGGCCCCTTGCAGCCATTGAGTCCACCATAAACTCTTCTGTATACCAAAATATTCTAGAGTCAAAAGTGAGGCCATCTGTCTGACAAGCTAAAGCTTGGCCCAAAATTATATCATGCAGCAGGACAATGATCCCAAGCACAGCAGCAAATCTCCAACAGAATGGCTGAAAAACAAAAAGAATCAAGGTGCTGCAATGGTCCATTCAGAGTCCAGACCTCAACCTGACTGAAATGCTGTGGTGGGACATTAAGATAGCCGAACTGAACTGAAGCCATGGTGTAAAGATGAGTGTGCCAAAATTCATCCACAAGGATATAAAAGAGTGATAAAGTCAGAAAATAATTACTTCAAATTAGTGTTGCTAAAGGTGGTTCTACAAGGTATTGATTCATATCATGGGGTGTAATAAGTTTGTTACAGGATTGTATAGAATCCTGCAAAAAACAAACAAAAAAACTCTTTTTCTGTAACTGTACTGTAGCTGTTTAATAATTTTTTATTTTATATAGTCATGTGACAAATACAGAACTATGCAAAAGTCTCAATCCACCCTTCATTTTCTTTATATTTTTCTTTCCAGGAGCCAATAATAAGTTTGAAAGTAGTCTGGACCAATAGCTCTCTGGGCTTTCAGAAGGTCTTTCAAAGATTTTCTTTGCTGCTTTTTTGCTCATTTTTAGTCCAGTCCTTGTACCTGACCATTTTCAGAGGAATTCTTTTTTGTTTGCTAAACCAGTTAACACTGATCTATTGAACCATTTAAGCATAAAAAAGGTGCCTAACTCAAGAGAGGGACCAGCATCATGTCTACACAGACAAGAGCCAATTCTAAATTGTATCTTTAGGCATTTTGTTACTAGGAGCCTGCTGCAAAAACACATAATTTGCTCCCATTTTTTCAGTTGAATCTACACAAAATGCCAAAGATATCACAGTCTGACAGGTATAAAAAAGTATTTTTGCACCAACAAGGTCATTCTCAAAGAACTATTAGCTGAAAACTTGACATATCTCGGCATAGTGTGCAGTGTAAGATTTCATAGTACTCTATGGCCTCTCAGACTGCAGGCTTACTTGTGGTACCCAGTTTCCAAAAGTAGAATGGGAGGCAAAGCCTTCAGCTATCAGGCTCTTCTCCTGAGGAACCAGTTCCCAGTTTGGATTCAGAAGACATACACAGTTTCTTTTTCCAAGATTAGACTTAAAACTTTTCCTTTTTGGTGAAACTTATAATGAGAGCTGCTTCAAGTGACCCTGAAAAATCCTTTAGTTATGATGCTACAGACCCTGCTTTTGGGGGACCTCCCACAGTACGTTGAACAGCTTGGCTCTCCTCTCTACTCTTTCACTCTAAATGTTTTTATGCACCACTATTGCAGGTCATTAACTTTGTGTAGTTTTTGATTTTCCTCTCGGTCCCCTCTCTTTCCAGAGCATGCACGTCCGGCTCTGGAGCTGCACGTTCATGATCTTTTGTTTGCTGGTACCACCAATCTGCTCAGTGTTTATTGTGTTTCGGCGCTCATCCTTTCTCTCTCCGCTCACCCCAAGCGGTCAAGGCAGACCAGACCAAAGAAAGACACCTAAACACAAGTGTACCATTTTCATATTTCTTTGCAAATAAACCCCTACTTTACTTACTGCTATACTAAGACATCCCTGTGCTGTGAAGACACAGCAGTCTGGGGTGATGACACTCTAATCTAAACTGATTACAGTGGTGATGGCAGTATTCTCCGCAGTGTGCCAGTTTCAGCACATCCCCCACACACTTACAGCCTAACCTCCTTCCTCCCTCCCTCGCTTATCACAGCTGATTGCACTGCTGAAGTCCAAATGAACTGTTAACCCTGTCTTTACCAGGCCCATAAATAGAAAGCACAGAACTGCATCCAAGCAGGGTTAAAACACTGCAGAGGTTTGCCGCTCGAGTTGTCACTGGAGAGAGGGCTAATGTGTCCAAAGTTGCTGTTTGTCCCTGAACTGGGATCTGGTGCAAATGCACTGGGAAACACAAGTGCTGGCATCTTTAGGCACTGAGCTACATATGCCATAGCCAATGATGCATGTAGCAATAATGCATTAATAATGCACATAAATATTTTAGTTGCTTTTCACAATATGAACTATTGGTGTTTGGCTTCTTCTGAGTTATTAACTGTAAATGCTGCTTTTTTTTCTCCACAGTTGTTCAAGCCATCTGGTTTAATGTGTCATCCGCTACACTGACATTAAAGGCTGAAACACTGAATCTGGAGAAGTGTTGCACAATTAAATCTTCTAGGAAAGAATTTGCCGATCCATTTAAAGAAGAGTTTAGGATTGGGAGATTGTAGGAGAACTTTTATCTGAGCAGATTCAGTATTTGTCACGGCTGATCAAAATGTGCTTCATAAGTAAAGCGATGTACTTTCTTGACAGTGGTGTAGCAGTGCCAGGATCGAATTACCCAGGATTACTTGTTGGGTTATTCTCTCAGATAGGTGCAGTTATTCTGAGACAGACAAACCTGTTCTGACACAATAAAGAAAAAAATTTGAAGCCCATAAAAGCCTGGACTACAGGAATGATCGTTGCACAGTCGCCTACACATATTGGGAGCTTTTGAAGTTAAGCATTTAGTGTTGAAATATGAGTTAAACATTTTACCACAGTAAAAGACAAGTTAAAATAAAAATAAATACAAACATCTAAAATTGTTAGGTTGAGACCCTGATTCTACAGTGAAGAAAAGTGTTACTGCCCTGCACTGGGTTTCCCTTCTGATTTTGAACTGCTTAAAAGATTTTATTTAGTATGCCATAAAAGCACGCTATGGCATCCCTGGACTATACACTCACTGGCAAATTAAATAGGTACATCCATTCAACTGCTTGTTAATGCAGTTGTCTAATCAGACAATAATATGAAGGCAACCCAGCACATTTAAGCATTTAGACACGGCCAAGTCAACCTGTTGAAGTTCAAACTGAGCATCATAATGGGGAAGAAAGGTTTAATGTGGCTGTTGGTGTGAGATAGGCTGGCTTGAATATTTCAAAGTATTTCCCACACAACTATCTCTAGGGTTTACAGAGAATGGTCTGAAAAAGAGAGCATATCCAGTGAGCGGCAGTTCTCTGGGTGAAAATGCCTTGTTGATGTCAGAGATCAGAGACTGGCCAGACAGCAACAAGCTGATAGGAAAGCAACAATAATGCAAATAACCACTTGTTACTACCAAAGTATCCAGAAGAGAATCTGTGAATGCACAACACATTGAACCTTGAAGTAGAAGATCACACTGGGTGCCACTTCTGTCGACTAAGAACAGGAAACTGAGGCTGCAATTCACACAGGCTCACCAAAATTGCATAATAGAAGGCTGGAAAAATATTGCCTGGTGTGAAGAGTCTCGATTTCTGCTGTGACATTCAGAATTTGGCATAAAAAAAAAAAAAAAAGTGAAAGCATAGATCCAACCTGCCTGTATCAACAATTCAGGCTGCTGGTAGTGGTATATTGGTGTTTTCTTGGCATACTGTAGGCCCCTTAGTCCCAACTGAGTATCATTTAAATGCCATTATTTGAGTATTGCTGCCGACCATGTCCATACCTTTGTGACAGCGTACCCATCTTCTGATGGCTGCTTGCAGCATAATAACACACCATGTCACAAAGCTCAAATCATCTCAAACTGGTTTCCCGAACATGACAATGGTACATAATACAGCTTACTTCTACCAGACCTCAATCCAACAGAGGACACTTGAAATGTGGTGGAACTGAAGATTCTAATCATGGATGTGCAGACAACAAATCTGCAGCAACTATGTGATGCTGTCATGTCACTGTGGACCAAAGTCTCTGGAGAATTTTTGAAACAACCAATTGGATCTATGGCATGAAAAATTAAGACAACTCTGAAGACTAAAAGGCAGTCCAACACAGTACTAGCAAAGTGCACTTAAAAACCTCAATCATCAGCTTAGCGGGACTATGCGAAAGAAAGGGAAAACACTGAGTACCATAACAACATATAGCAGACAAAGAAACTGTTTAATGTGGACAGATCAAAGGCCAAGACCCAATCCTCTTACAAATGTTAGAATTTTTAGATACAGCCTTACAAAACACCCCTAAGAAGAATTTATTAGCAGCTACCCTGCTGCTTGGAACTAAGAATCTTTTTCTTTTTAAATATCAAACTACATACCTCATAAACACCACTTAAGAAAATACATTTACTGACAGCAGATTAGTTCATAATGTCTATATGTCCTTACATAACAGTTTGACACAGAAACCTAAAGCTGTACTTACAGATTCTCTCCTGAAATTCAGATTCAGTTTTTGTTACTACACTGTACTGTATAATTCATAACAATTTTATATCAAAGCATATAAAACTGTAGCAGAAAATAAACACAAGAATGTTCTTGTGAAATTTCAGAGCAATAATGTGCTAATGAAATTTTAAGCCCACAAACCCAAGAGAAATAATCATTTTCAGTGCAAGCTCCATTGCAGAATGCTCCTATTAAGATCTCCAAATATGACAACAGGGCTGAGCAGTGTGAACAAATATGGGAAAACATTTCTGTGGTTAGATATGAAAAAGCTAGGTGCGAGTCCAACAGAAAATCTGCAGTCTTACACCATCATATTTATATGCCAGGTATTTTAATTCAGACAGTAAATCAGTGCATCAACATTACAATGGTAAACACAAAAGCATTTTTAATTTTTAGTTTATACGTTGCTCAGCCCTTGCTTATGTATAGCATCCTGAATCACTCAAAGAAATACCAGTTGCATGCTGCCATATGTGGTACTACAATGTGAATTAAAGGACTATGGATACTATAAATACTTGTAACGCCTGAGAGATCAGAGTAGAGATCAGTAGCGATCATGATGTGGTCTCTGATAAGAGTTGTATCCCTGGTTGGAGCTTGGCCGCCCTGAATGAGACCCACTTCCATGACCCCAGTGCCGGTCTCTGTCTCTATCTCTGTCTCGGTTTCTGTCATGCCAGTGTTGCTGTCCACGATCATCTCCTCTCCAACTCCGGTCTCCTCCCCACCCACGTCCTCTGTGACCACGACGGTCATGGTACCTTAACGATGACATAAAATTAACAAACAAATACATGGATTAACAGACATTAACTCAAGCTGTGCTTATAAACTGCTAAGGTATCATCTGTCACCAGAGTGGTGCTCAGTGGATTTCTCTAATCTCTACTCACAATCACAGTTTTCCAGTTTAAAGCTCAACAAGTATAAAATCACCACCTACTCAATCAGTTCTCTAGAAAAACAGTGCCAACACTCCCGAAGATCCCCCTGACCTCTATGAGTGTAGTTTTTTTTTATTTTTAAAGAGCACAATAAACAAAGTTTTAGATTACTTTATTCCTCTATTTTTTTTTTTTTTTTTGCAATTGGCTGCAAATATTTTATACAAATATTATATTGTAATTTTAATATAAGATCCCAAAACAAGGCACCTATTTGCCTTATATAGACTAAGCTCATAGACTAAACTTACATTTGAATTTGAAAGAATAAGACTGAAACTGTCTCACACACATTTAAATATTAATTTAATAGAATACAATTGTAATCCATCAGATTCTCCTGTGTGTTAATGACAGAGCTGTGATAAGTCTGTTAACTTCCACAGCTGTCATTTTTGTTGGCTTTCCTTCCAGGCTCTGGGAGGAGCAGCAGTCAACCAGTCCTCCCTCTTCCCAGCCACCTCCTCCAGCCCTTTTGGTCTGACAATGAGGTGTTCTCAAGCCAGCTGAGAGACAAAGTATTGAAATGACTGAGGAAATGACCTGTCCTGGGTCTGGCACGGATTTTGGTCATAGTAGGATGTTCCCGAAACACCTCACCTAGGAGGCCTCCAAAAGGCATCCCAGTCACATGGTCAAACCACCTCTATGCTGGGAAGTAGTGGCTCTACTCTGATCCCCTCCTGAATGACCAAGCGCTCACCCTCTCTCTTAAGGTGGAGGAAGCATTTCCACTGCTTCATGACTCACCACCTTTTTGTGGGGGAGGAGTTTGTATGCCCTAATGATCCCAGGAGCTATCCTGTCTCAAGCAATTTGCTCTTGCTGGGTCTCCCAAGGCAAACTGGTCCTGGGTGAGGGATAGAATAAATGCAATCCAGAAGACCTGAACATGTTACCTTGCCCTGACTGGGAGCCATGTGGATCGGGCAGGTGTCAGCGGTGCTGGTCTTGGCAGTCCAGTCCACATGACAGAAACATATCTTCAGTATACTGAACCTGCTTGGTAGTACAGGGCCCAGGCAAATGGCCCTATATTTGAATACCACTCTTTAAGGGCAGAGTTTTTGCCCTTACTGTCTTACGGTTTATTTTTCAGTGCAAAATTACAGTAGTTAATGTGAAGTCCTCCATGCTTTTCTTAATTGAATCTGAGGACCTAAAGAAAATGTCTCATTCCTCACTAATACCCCAGCTGAATGATGCCATCATGGGAATACTGGTTTAAGAAAATTATGCTTTTCAGCTGCAATACAGTGATGCTATTATTACATCTGCTCGCTTCTGTCATCATCACCTGTATCCATCGTTAGCAGTTTCATAATGATGAAGTGACATCAAAATGATAAAGCAGCCCTCTCACCTGTTATCCTTGCCCCTTTGGTTTCCTCCCCCACGACTCCTCCAGTCTTCCACGATGGGCGGGGGGTCTGCGGGACGGCTCAGGTATTCCTGGTACTCCTGATCCTCCGAGGAAAATCTGTGCGCGAACATCTCCTCGTAGTTCTGCTGGGTTTCCGCAGTTTCAGTCATTCTGTGAGCACACAAGTTGTTGAATTACTGAATATCACAAAAAAGCTGCTAACGCGGCGGCGTTTACTCCCTTGAAAAAAAAAGTTGCTAAGCTGCGCGCCAAATGTCCCAATAAATCAAAATGTTAACGCTGGATAATAATAGAAATCAGCCGGCATATAAATAACGAAAAACACATTATTTAAAAAAAAAACAGTTACACCTCAGACTACGAAACATACATTTCTGTGAAGAGTGTGTTGTTAGCTTTAGCCACACTTTGCAAATTCTGCTCTTAAACTCCGGGGTTGTACGTCACTGAAATCCTTCCCCCCCGGAGCAAACCAACTAATTTTATGGTCCTAGGAGCGCGCGCACCTGCCAGAGATTAATGAACGTTACCTGGAAAAAAAAGACCAAGACTCATTATCAAAAGATTTAAAGTCTGTTGAGGGACACATGTGACCCACTTAAAACCCCAGTTAAATATGAAACATGTTAACAATTACTTACTAATAAGTGGCGGAGCTAGTTGCATTCACATTTATTCCGCTTAATTTGTGGATAAAGTGACAACTGGTGGAAGCCAGCACAGTCAGTGAAGAAAAACCGTCGGTTTTCACTGAAAATTATTTCATAGTGAAGTATTTCGTGATTTATTTATTTCTGAGGGGACTAAAAGGCCAAACTAAAGCCGCAGCCACCAACACCGATATCACAGGTTTAGGAACCGGTGAGGGGCTGTGAGGGAAGAAAGCAGGTGGAAGCCGCTCCGTGTCGCTGCTGCCGCCGATGCCCTTCATATGAAACGCAACCCCACTGTGGAGGAAGAAGCTCAGCTCAGAGCAGCGAAATGCAAACATTAACTTAACTCACCAGCGCCGACTGTTTGAAGACAGCGAGGGAGAGAAGCCACACCAAGGTGGGATCCATACCCGCCCTTGTGAACAGGAAAAACAAAACGAGGAGAGGAGAGAGAGAGAGAAAAAACTTCCTGAATTGAACGGGCTTCTATGAGGCTGAGCTTGACAGCCCGGTGAGTCGAGTTTACGAAGAAGTGCTCTCTCATATCTCAGCTGTCTCTCAGCGGCGAGAGGACTTGTTCGGAGCTGGCGCACCGGGGTATGAACTCTTTGGACCGCTAATCATCTGCGGACTGCGCTTTTCAAACAATTTTTTCCTTTCAACCCAGCCAATATAACCTTCAGATTATATATATATTTTAAAAAGGAGTTGTTCCTCAAGTCCGCGGCAATGGGGTGAGTAATCCAGAAAGCGCTGCCCTTCAGAGCGCCTCTCATGACACCTGCACTGACTAAAATGTTGTGTGTTTTGTGCGGTGAAAAGACGGGGAAATATGCCTCCAGAGCTGCCCATTTCACATGTCAAACCTCAACTAAATTTAATCCTAAATGTCGCTGCTCTCAAGCGCCTGCCTGTGAGAAGACCGCCACTGTTTTCTTGCCAGATTATGTTGCAATTTGGGGGAAATTAATGAGGTGACTCTTGGTGGACTGTCAGTGAGACTATTCTGATGTTGTTTTTGTGTGTGTGTGTTGGGGGGGGGGGGGGGGGGGATGCTTGATGCCATATTTCTAATTATGGATTTATGTTTTATTTATAAGCAGAATTTCAAACGGATTCCTTCTTGAGTGCTCCAGTTCTTCCCTTTCTTCAGGATAGGAATATGGTTTGGAGAGGGTTATGATATGGAGGTGTCAGAGTCAACACTGCCCACTAATGAGGAGAGATGGTGGTACTTGTGGGAGTGTATATTTGTGTGTGTGTGTGTGTGTGTGTTGTCAACAGTGCTGGAGGTACTGGTGCATACTCCCACAGTAGTTTTACAGGGTACTGTTCAGTATGTTGCCTCCATACTGTGGTGTGAATGTTGATTCTGTGGCTCACTGCCATAGTTATGCAATCACCATCTCTCCCTGTCTTCACATCTACATATATTTCTGACTTTTGCTTTCCAAGCAGCTCCTGTTTGTATTTAATTTGACTTAGAAATGACAACAACAAAAAATCAGACTTAAACCTCGTTCCGAATCATTTCTTTATTTCTTCAGGAATCCTTCCACTTCTAACAGTTGAAACTTGGATTTATGGAAAATGTGAAGTGAGATGTGAATCACTAGCAGCGTTGATGTTCAGTTATGTAATGAGTACCACCCCATGCCCAAAGTGCTTGCTTTTCCTGAGTATTTATTTCATAAGAAACCAGTTCAACAGTCCTGACTTCCTTTCATGAGTTTGGTGTAATCACCCAGCCAGTTTCAAAAGACTCAGTTGTGTTGAGTCATGAAACTGGCCCAGTGGACCAGTGACAGCATGGCAACCCAGGCCAAAGCAGGAGGGTCCCACCTACTCACACAGTAAAAGTTTCCTTTTTTGTCTCTACTTGTTGGCGTAGAATTAAAGTAGTGTCACATGTCAGCTAAATGCTTTTAAGGAGGAAACAAATGGCTCCTATGATATTTCATCTGGATCTCTTCCTTGAAACTCCATTGTTTGCCTTTATTTGTCATTCAGATTGTTTTTCTCAGTAATCAACTGTTGCTTTTATAAAAATGTTAAATTCTCTTTTGCAGTATCTGAGCAACAGTGAAAAACCTAAACTATGGGAGGCTGATAAAACCAATCATGCACACTTCTGATTCAGAATCGTTGCTTTAATATGTTTGAATCAGCAGCTGTTACAGCAATGACTTATTGACCAGGAGTCCAAATCACAACAAATGAAATTTGCTCTCATAGAAGACTAAGACTAATAATAATAATAATAATAAAACTCAAATGTGAGAGCTGAAACCAGCAAATGTTTTCTTAAAAAATGTCTTGATGAGTTGTTGCTCATTACATTCCTGTAAGTGGATATGTTTAAAAGGCTGCAGCTAAAAGATAATTATTACTGATTTAAAAAAAAAAAAAAAAAATTTATATTACTATTATTTTGGTAGATGAGTGTCTTAATTTACATGAACACAAAAGAAAACAATGCTCACCACAGTGTTTTGAACCCTGAGGTAATTGGACTAAATTACAAAAAAAAAAAAAAGAAGATTTTGTTAAAAATCTAATCATTTAATTATTTCACCTCCAATAATTTCAGTTTTACATCTAACAGTTTATATCAAACAAAATTGCTGTTAGTGCTGAGTTTGGTTGTGTGCTAATTGTGCGATTATATTACAACCTGAGTACACCTGCTAATGATGCAATGTGTTTTACACTAAGTGGCCAGTCAAGAGATAAGTGTGTGTGTGTGTGTGTGTGTGTGTGTGTGTGTGTGTGTGTGTGTGTGTGTGTGTGTGTGTGTGTGTGTGTTTTGTGGAGGGAGCTGTTGATCATTTGTCATGTCTATTATTTTTTTGTGGGATTTAGTGCTTGCCTCCTAAATGCAGTTATAGATTAACTATAAGTCAGAACACACACACACACACACACACACACACACACACACACACACACACACACACACACACACACACACACAATAACACCTTCGGTTCCTTGTCCCTTTATTACCATAGTTCTTTGAACATGTGATCTATCAGTACCCTACTGACCTTGAGACACTTGTTGTTCATGCCATCTCCACATAATTTATTGAGGACATGCAGTTATGTATTGGTCCAAATTATAGCATTGTATGTGTGTAGCATGTCCAAAAAAACAAACAAATAAACCAAAAGAATAAATCAAACCTATGTAATTAAAGATTGCTGAATTGGAAAGGGAGATGAAATTCAGACAGTAGCATTGGGAAAGAAAGTGGTGATAATTCTGTTTCTAAGTACAGTTTTGCAGCTTAAGGGCTGCATCTCTGGAATTATTCCAACATAAAGCTTAGATTGCCTGAAAGCCCCTTCTGAATAGGCAGCCACACAGACAGCAATGCAATCAGCATATTGCTATTTAAAGTAAGCCATGCTGGGAGCAGGCCTAACACAGGGATAGATGATAATCTCCTGGCTGTCCAGAGAATGGCATATAAAGGTTTAACACTCATTGATTAGGCTCTGTGACATGTGACGTGGCAGTGGGTCTCTTGGGTGCCCTGACAGGAGAGTGGACTGTAAGTTTAATCTGAGGGTATGTTCTCCCATCTGTGTCTGAAGGCTGGAGGGGATGGGCGTAGAGGTGCAGTTGGGGAATAGGAGCAGGTCTTACTGTTAAAGAATCATGTGTAAATGAAAGGGGACAGGCTGATGGCGGATTGGACGTCTCTTCACCAGATGGTGGAAGCCTAGGAGGCCATCTGCTGCCATGCTGTGCTTCTGTGGAGACTTCCTCACTTCCTTTTCCTTGGAGCGTTCACATTACGTTGGGCTCTGTGTCCTACCGCCTCAGAGTGGTGGAGGGAGACCTGCTGTGGTTGCTTGTTTGAATCTGGCCGGCTGCCTTTGTTGCATGGGCCACTGTATGATGCCAGAAACTGGCATTGATTATGAAGGTCATCCGTAAAATGGCAGTAAAGTAAAGTTTGCCACAGCCAATCAGAAGACTGGATTCTACAAAACTGAAGTATCCTGCCTTATAGCAATATGTAAACATTATTTTAATAAATATTTTTCCAGCTGTGGTTTTCAGAGTTCACTGCTCAGTCAATTGATTGCTGGACAAAGAGGTTCAAAAATCTCAAGGATTTCCACAATTAAATAGCCAAAAAAGTAAAATAGACACAAAATTTATTTTACTTTTTCTTATGCACTGCTACTAACTTTGCCATTCAGTGCTCTGAAAATCCTTCAGGTGACAA
This sequence comes from Archocentrus centrarchus, assembly GCF_007364275.1. NCBI lineage: Eukaryota > Metazoa > Chordata > Actinopteri > Cichliformes > Cichlidae > Archocentrus > Archocentrus centrarchus. The sequence goes on along the minus strand of NC_044348.1, from coordinate 8,525,428 downwards.
GAAAAACTTTCCTGTCTTTCCTGCTGAAATTATTTTTGTCCAACTAACAATCCAAAAACTCTGCAGCTTTTAAATGAAGAATAAATCAGCAAATGTTTTACATTTTTGCTTTATGAATTGCAATAAGCTTGAAAAACTGTAGCTCGTTTACAAAATTAATCATAAACCAACTCTGTTTTAAATGACAATTAGCTGATTATTTTATACTACCAAATGAAGCTAAAAATGAGAAAAACCCCAGTTGCTGTTGTTTTAATGGTTTTGTCCTCAGTCCTTAATGAGTTTTCCTTGATGAAGATAATGGTATCTCTTCTGGGTGTGAGGGATTTTTTTTTTTTTAAATAAATATTTTGATAAAACCTCTCTTATAGCCAATAAAATGAAAAATGCCTTAAAATCAAATAAATTATTACAGTTACAATTGTTACAGCCTTTAAATAATTTCACCTGTGATGGGACAAAATATCAATAACAACAATTTGTTATATCGTCCTCTCTTGCAATACAATCATTGATAAGCTGCAGCCAAATATAGATATTTTTATTGAATATGTAGGTGCACTAAAGTGATTTCCAAGACAGTGGAGGGTTGTGCATTAAAGCAAATCAGAGGTCCAATTAGCTGAATTTAATATCAATAAACAAACGCTAACATCACAATTCATTTTTGGCTGTGTAGCATCATTTACTCCTCTTCAGTTACACAAATATCTTGACGTATCCTCGATAATTGTCTTGCGAAGCATCAAACCTTAGATACCATCATTATTGTGGGCAACATATTGCAGAAGTATTGTAAGTTACTTTTGGATTCCCATGCCTACTTTATGCCCCATTTTGTTCCTTTCAGATAAATATTCTAATTTTTATAGCTTTATAGACATTGGTAACTCTGGCAACAGTGGGGAATATTTTTTTTGGGAAAAATATAAACAATTTTAATTGGTCTGATTATGAGCAGTGGTGTTGAATTTGTGCTTATTTTGTCCTTCCCTTCCAACAGTTGTTTCTTTTTGCACTGGATGGTGTAGTGAAGAAGAGATGCCATAAAGTAACCTTTAACAGTGACTTAATATGAGTGGTTTTAAGCTGAGATGGTGTGCTCCTGTTTTGTAAATGTCAGGAGAAAGACGACAGACGCATAATTTAGAGCTGGAGTTCTCCAACTATTAAATCCATTATTTGCCACACAGCAGGGACCTTGAAGTCTGTTATTGCATACAGTATATGCATACAGTAACCATTGCCTCCTTTGACCTCTTGACATCATTAGTTGAGCAGCGTGTTTATTCCAGGGAAAGCCCAGGTGGTGTTGTAGTAATGAACCCAGAGAGAATTTCCTCTCCTGCCTACTTTGCTCATTCACACAGACAACACTCCGCTCTCACTAATAAGACAGCTCCGCTCTCCATCAGGGCTCGCAGGTAAAATATACCACAGAGCCTCAGCTGTGTTCACCTAAAACACAAAAAAGGCTAATGAGGATTCAAGTTTGTGATTTCTGGTGTTTTATGTTTAACAAATTAATACACTTGTTTCTAATTTTCCTTATTCATGTTGCCACATTCACTTGAACTGTAAACCTTGTGACATCGATGGGATTTTTCCATATGGGAAAAGATGTTCTTTTGTTACTGTGTTCCACTATAAAGCCACTTGTAATGTGGTGTGCTGCTGTCAGCCCCAGCAGAGAAAGTGAGGAAGGATAAGTGCTCCAACTTGGTGTTTCTGCAACTTCACTGTGGATATTTGACAAGTGAATAATGCTGCCTTTGTGACTAAAGTTCTTTGAGCAGGCAGAGAAGCCAATTCACTGTTTTATTTCTTTCAGACCACATAGGGCCGAGGACAGCACTTTATGCGTACTCTCCTTTTGATATAATAAGCTTAAGTAACTGGGGTAGTCTGCTGATTGTCCTGCTTTACTGCATGTTTTGTCGAGAAAACGTTCACTGTGGTGAAATTGTGTGTAAAGGAATAAAAATGCATTAATGGAATAACACTCAAAAGATGTTGGGAGCTTCTAATGTTGCTCTTTTAGTGAGATGGTTGCACAGTTTGTTTTGATCAGGTTGTTGACAATAATGCGGTGCAGGTTTTAGTCTCTAGAGGATCCAAGTGGAGGAAACATGAAGTCTCACCAACAGAGAGACTAATGAAGATATCTTAATATAGATTAACAGTCTCACACGGATTGTTGTGCCTCTGGGTTTGCACCCATGTACAGCTGACTGCTTTATTCATCCCTTGCACATTTAATGCCCCAGTCACGGTGTAAACCCAGATAGCGTGTGGTGATGCCATCTCTCTGACCCATTTAGTGAGCGATCTGACACCTTTGTAACAATACTGCAGGCTAGAAAAATGACACTAAACTTTCTTAAAGGTTTGACTGCACTGTAGCAAGTGAACAACCTATCTTTCTTTTTAAGATGAACAAAATTAACCAAATATATGTTTTAAATAACCACATTTGACTCCACAGTCAATACTCTAACATTACTGCCTTGTGAGGTTAAACTGTCACACAGTTTTATTGCTTAATTATATGCGCTTCCTTGCTTTTAATGAGACGTGTTCACTTCCTGTAGGGACGTAAAGAATGCAGTTCACATATCTGAAGCTGCTGACGCTGCAGATTTCTGTTAAACCGACTTCAAAGCCTGTTTGAGTGACGTTAAATCCTTCAGTGTTTGACCTCAGATTCCCAAATCCTCTATCAGACTGAGAGCTAGATGAATGTGATGGATGAGCAAAGTTTGGTTGGTTGGGGGGGGGGCTAAGCCCAGAGTGGATTCCTATACTCAGGAATCTGGACAAGGCTGTTTGTCTTTGTTACAGAAAGAAAAACATGCCTGTACTGCACAGATGTAGCAGCACACAAGAGCAACGTGATTTCAACTGCTTGCATTAAAATCAGCATCCCAGACTCTTAGTCAAAGATAGAAGCTGTCTGCTGTTTATTCACACTTCCTCTCAGAACACGGTGCCATCCTGTATCATCTTAAAATGTCTTCTTTAAGCAGCATGATAATCCTCCTTTTGGAGTGTATGGTATTCGCTTGATCACAACCTTTCTTGTAGTATTTAAGCAAAAAAGAGGTAGGTTTCTTTTGGGGGGGGGGGTCTTTGTGAGCTATCGTAACTTTTTGTGAGTCATTAAATGGTGGGGTACTCTGAACAGATTGACTTAGTCCTTAGGTATCTGCCTGTCAGTTCACTTCAGGTCTTTTTGCTGGTACACAACATGATTGCTGCATTATCAGTGTGTGTATGGGCCTGAGATGGTTGGGTAGGTGTATGTAGGCACAGACAGTGCAGTCTAACTCAGACCCCCCCCCCCCCCCCTTACACACACACACAGAAACACACACACCTGTAAATTATTCAAAGCACCAGATGGGGACAGAGAACGTCTGACACTCAGTGGGACAAAGTATTCAGCGGTCGTAGAGTCCCAAATGTCGTTTTTTTTTTTTTTTTTTAAATAATCTAGTAAAAATCAATCAACCTAATGCTTTTTATCTGAGAAAAGCAGATCACTGGAATCCATAAAACAGTTGTGTGATTGCATCCATGTGTTCAGCAGCAGTCTTTCACTCCTCCTTCCCTTGCCAGTGTGAGCTGGCTCGAGACACTGGCACAGCAAAGGTCACCGTGTGTGCCTATGTAAAGCAACAACAGTGATCTGTATAATGGGTTTTGTAGTTCCCAAAGCAGATGAAGACAGAGATTAGGCTTAAAGGGGACAGTGAATTTATTAGGCTTTCATTTCTGTGAGAACCATAATCCCAATGGAAGTAAAAGCTTTATTAGCTCATGAATATTTGCTGCCTGACAGCTTGTCTGTCTGACATTATTTTTCACCAGCAACTCATAACAGTGCATTAAAGTATTTCTGTACTCAAGGTCCACTAGACATCTCATTTTGCCAGTTGCAGTGAAGCTTTGCAACAACAAAGGCACCATCTGTACCCTGTTAATGAAAGTTGTGTACACTTCTCAGCATGAAAAAAGTGGTGTGCTCAGATTTATGTTTTTAAATATGCTTGCAGATTATTTTGATTTAGGTTAATTTTAATAAGCACATCCCTGTGCTTAAAAAAAGTACAAAATAGCTTTTGTTGGCCTCGTTTTACAGCAGCTGTACCCGTGTATCCAGCTCAACACCGTTGTATATACTTCACACATTTTGTAGAAGGAAGATGCCAGTCCAAGGAAAAAATAAAAATTTAAAAAGGTTTATAACACTTAAAATGACATAATAGGAAATTTGCTGGAAGCGCGCTCTTCTGGGTGCATGTTTGGGACCAAGTGATAAGATTTTGTGGAGAGCGGATAAGTGATATATAAACACTGTGTTTTAGGAGCCTGTAATCCAAAGCATATTTTGGATTTTACAGATAATGGGCTTACAGAAATCATCACTAATTATCAGAGGACAAAATGATGCATATAGAAGCATTCAGACCAAACAAAACTTATCAGGACACCCAAAATCATGCTAAAATCATAAACTGTGTATAAAAGATGGAAAAACATGCCTGGAACATCCACAACCTAACTCACCAGGACTGTATCTGCAGGCTTTACCTCTGAAAGAGGGCAACCCTGGAGACCTACACTATCAGCTAATGCTAGACTGGCTAGCAAGATGCAACTGGAATCGCTGTGATATTAAAAGGGATGCTAATGTAGGCTAGCAAGTAAGACATAAAATCTACTAACCAGAGAAACTCAACAGCTGACTCCTTAGTATCTTTTAATACAAACTAATGCTGATTAAGCGAAATCTACCTGTCACTCAAAATTGGCCAGTCTCTCAAGTAATCCAAAACCTTAAGCCTTAAAATGATTTAAACAGATGTTATATAAAAATTCACCCCTGTGCAGTTGTCACAAACGGGGGGATTTGCTATAGAGACAAAGAATGGCCTGAAGACACTTGTTTCTGTTGTAAAAAGTTGAGCATTTTAACCTGGGAGTCTGTGGGGGTGGTATGGCTTTTGGAGTCATTCTGAAGTTTCCATTTGAGGAAATGGCAACTTAATTTTTCTGCCCTGGAGACTGTCGTTGGGTTAAGATACGATATAACAGATCAGCCTCGAGGGAACCGTACATTAGTGTTTTCAGCATCAAAATGTCTAACTCAAAGGGGCTCTTTTAATGTCGCTGCGGTCATTAGGGTTCAGCGTTTGGTGCGTTTTAGCACACATCTGCAGAGTTGAGTAATTGTGAAAAAAGTGGTGGCTTTTGAGGGAGAGCTGAAGGTGGAATCTATAATAAAATACTAGAATCTAAAATATAGGTTTATATAAACATGTGGGTCCAACACAGCTCTGGACAGCAACAAAATACATGTAGCTTATATATCAGCAAATGTCTTGTTCCATGTATTTTACAGGGATGTGTGAATGATTTGCACTGTGCTGTGCTTGTACTGAGGCGCACTACTCAAGGCATCAATATGCTTCCACTGAAGTGCTCTTCAGATGGCTGAACAGCATGTGAAAGCCCACTTACTCCCCAGTGTCAGCGCTGAGGGGGTTGCATCCAGCATTTTCTTTACTTTCCTAAAGCGACAATCACAGGAACACCCATTTCATACAACTAACGATCAGTTGTAGACACCCCCCCTCCCTCTGAGGCTTTTTGTTCCCTTCTTGACACAATTACTTATGTCACTTGTCACTTTCTGTGTGTATAACCATGTGCGATGCTTTGGATGCCTTTGAGGAAGGATTGTTCAAAAGTGTGTTATGCGTGTTTGCGCATTTCACTCCTCTGCGATGGCACACTTTTCACTCTGTCTTTGACTGTGCCTTGTGGGACATTTTTTTTTTTTTTGGTAAGTACTTTTGGTATCACATGTGGTTGGAGGACCCTTGGAATTCAAGAAAGAATATCATCTAAAATCATACTTTTGTGTGGGAGGGGAAAAATGATCAGTATATGATCAAAACTAAACTAAAATATGCTGTAAAACAATCGGTATAGCAAAGCAATGGCAAGTGATATACTAACAGTCAAGTTACTTCTACCAAGCAGTGGCATCTTTCTAATCTATATTCTGTCTCTAAAAGTCTTCTTTACTTCACATTTTGATTTCCACCAAGTGCTTCCAGTCTGTCTCCCATACTCTTCGTCTGAATTCATTATTAAGTTCTTCAGGTGTCCTATGATCCCTCTCATCTCAGCCACTCCACTTAATTATTCCTCACTCTTGGAACTTTAGAGAGGGGCATTTCAACCACCTGCACTCGCCTTTTGAAATGAGAACCTCCAGTGGAAAATTTAACCCTCCTGAGTCCAGTCCTTTTAAAGCACTATCATTAAAGAAAAGGCCGACTGGTTCTTTTGCTTCCAGCAGTGGTGCTCTTTCAGTGTTATATTCCTGCATAGTTGCCATGGACCACTAAAAAAGGGTTGGACTGCATTCAGATGGGGGTTATTTATTTATTTTTTTACCACAAGCTTTCAAAATGTCTAACAGTAGTAGGTACTCATGTCTTTTCGTTTTATGAAACCAAACTAACACAGTAGCTTGAAAAAGACCATCCACGTAGCCTCCCTTATGGCTTCATAAAACTTTTTTTTTTTTTCCCTAACAGAGAAAGCTGTTAAAAAATTGTTAATATTTTCAGGTTGCTGACCTGTACCTTGTGCCACACAAGTTGTAGAAAGTATGTACAATAAGCTGTTTGCATTGTTACAACCCTATTTCTGAAATGTTGGGACTTCGTTAGGGACATGATTTTTCTAAAATAGTGGCACCTGAAGCTCCTGTCCCAACTTTTCTGAAATGTGTTGCTGGCATGCAAATCAAAATGAGCATTTTGTTTAAATATAATCTTGTTTCATTTCAAACGTGAGGCTTGAATGATCTGCAAAATGTTAAGGTTTTTTTTTTTTTTAAAAAAAGGGTTGTACTTTGAAGAGAGCTTGGATGTCGGCAGTTTAAAGCTGTGAAAGCTGAAAATCCTCTGCTTGTCTTACTGAGTCAGTGTGGTATTTGTGTATATGGGTGTGTGTCCATGTAACAGAAGTTCTGTCATCAGACTGAGAAAGGTGTGTCTGTGAATGTCCTTAAGGGGAGACGCATTTTCACTATGTTTTTAGTCTGTGGTTATTCAAGTTTAACAAGCAGTTTAACAACCTGCTCCTTCATCCTCATCTGAATCACAGGGGCGGCGAGCAGGTCATTGCTGAGAGGCAGATTTCTTCACTCTCTCGTAGATTAAATGACACGATTTTGAACTTTTCTCCATCACATTTATTGCTGACTTGGGTTTTTATATTTATAAGTCAAGCAATATTTTTCAGCTTGTCACTTAAAACTGATTAAACTATAATGGAGCCTGTGCGGGATTCAAAATGGTTAAAATGGCAGACATGACGGTAAAACTGGGCTGGACAAAAGCTCAACTTGAGTCATCTTGTGAATGCTTTCTAAAAGTGGTCAACGAGATGAGTCAGAGATGAGCTCAGTAGAGCTTTTATCTACTTATAATTCCCATGATGAGCGGAATCAATTTTAACACAATGTTTCCCAGTACAATCATTTCCCGGATAAAAGTTAGAGAATCCCGATTTAGTTTTATTGCAGGTTTAATATCAGTGTTTTATGGACACCATGCTACCATTGGAGCTAAGAAAAGTAATGCAATGTAGTTCTTTTTGATTATAAAGATGACTCATGATGATGAGAAATGTATGCAGAATCATATTTAGGAAATAATCCAAGTGATGTTTAATTCAGTGCTTTGTGTTGTGCGAAACATAAAATGTTCAACAAAACAAACTGCTTTTGCTTGTGGATAATTGAAAATGTGCATCATCAGAATGACATGTTGCTGTTAGTGTGGTGCATGATTAGTGTAAAACTTCTGTTTCAACAATGTGATCACTTGGCTAGATTAGCATTACATCCAGTTATAGACAGCAGGTGTGAGAAAACTCAATTATCTGACTATAGTACATTAGAAAACTCTTCCTTTAGACTGTGCAATTTTGTGTGTCCAAACATCTAGTGTGTTACTGACACCTATGAGAGGGAAGGGGGTGTTAATGTGCTAATGGCTTTGGGTTGCCTTGAGAATTGAGGGTTTGTGTTACATTATCACCTGCCTGTCCTCACAGAGACTCTCAGGACTCTGCATTTCTGAAGACACACCACAGACTCTCTGCAGGCTTTATGTGATAAGGATTTTATTCACCCTGTAGCTGTGTGTGCGTGCGTGCGTGCGTGTGTATGTGTTTGGCTAATGTTGTGAGCTTTGGCTCATTTATCAGTGGATGTTATCTTGAGCTGTAGTTGCATGTTGTGTCTTATCTCAATCCCCCTCTAATATTGTCCCTCTGCTCTTCTTCTGCTCTTCAGGGAGCAGCCAATCTACACCACCAGGGCCCATGTCTTCCAAATTGACCCAACCACCAAGAAGAACTGGGTTCCTGCCAGCAAGCAGGCTGTCACAGTCTCCTATTTTTATGACAGCACGCGTAACAGCTACCGCATTATCAGTGTGGATGGATCCAAGGTATGTGTGTGCATGCGCTCGTATGCTTGTGTAACAATATCAATAACTACTGCCCTCAGGAGACATGGAAGAGGAGAGACAATACTATTGGGGAAAAAAAAAGGTGCTGTGTTACATTTGCTGCTCTCACTGATCGGCATCAATTCAACATGGGGTCGTTTAACATTTCCCGCACTCATCTCTATTTGTCTGGGTTCTTTTAAATTCATTTCTAGTCATATTATAGCAAATTATTGCAAAATCACAAATAAAAAGATCAGATCAGCTCTATTTGAGGTCAAAATATTTAGCAGTTAGAAACATGGTACACTTCATTAATGTAGATTATAAACCATTTATAAAGTGCTGAGCAGAAATAACTGTGCTTGAATGTATTGGTTGACACCTACAGCTAGGTCCAGAACTTTCTGACAGTGACACAGTTTTTCTAGTGTTGCCTCTGTATACCACCACAGTGGATTTTGATGCTTAGATAATCAAGATGTGATTGAAGGGCAGACTTTCAGCTTTAATTCAGGGGGTTTAACAAAAGTATTGCATTCACTGCTTAGTAATTACAGGCTCAAATGGAAGAATTGACTGACAAGCAGTTTCATGGCCAAGTGAGGCATGTTCATGCTTTATTCCATGATGAATTAAGCAAATAAAAGATTTGGAGTTGATTGCAAGTGTTGAATTTGAATTTAGTAACTTTTCACTGGAGCTCTCAATATGCGAGATGCAACTGAAAGAAGCCATCACTAGGCTGAAAAAACAAAATGAACCTTGTCAAAGTCTACAATCAAGAGAAGCCTTCATGAATGGAAATTCAGAGGGTTTACTACGAGGTGCAAACCACTGGGAACACTCAAGAACAGGAAAGCCAGATTAGACTTTGCCAGAAAACATCGAAGTATGGAGAAGAAGCGAAATAGCTCAGGCTCTGAAGCATATCACTTCATCTGTCAAACACAGTGTTGTGGCTGCCAGTGGAACTGGTTCAGTAGTGTTTATTGATGATGTGACTCCTGATAGAACTAGCACGATGAATTGTTAAGCTTACAGGGGTATACTCTGCTCAGATTCAGCCAAATGCTGCAAAACTGAGTGGACAGTTCTTTGTAGTGCAGATAATGACCCAAATCAAAAGCAACACAAGAGTTTTTCAAGGCAAAGAAATGGGATATTCTTCGATGTCCAAGTCAGTCAACAGAGCATGATTTGCAGTTATTAAATACAAAACTGAAGACAGAGACCCACAAACAAGCAGCACCTGGGGCTGCAGTAAAGGCCTAGCAGAGCATCTCAAGGGTGGACAGTATGTGGTGATGCCTTTAGGCAGTCATCGACTGCAAAGGATGTAAAACAAAATATTCAAAACAATTCTTATCGGTAAAATTATATCAGTTTGTTTGGTTACTTTTGAGGCTCTGTAAATGGGGGACTATGTGTAAAAATGGCTGTAATTTCTAAATAGACAAATTCAGAACGTTAAAAGCATTCCTATGGCTGCAGCTACATTTTAAACATTGTATATCTTTTTTTTAGGAATGTTAGATGGAGATCTTAAAATTAAGAATTACCGATTAAACTGTTTTTCCACCTTCATGCACTAGAACTCATCTGAGTAGACATACAGGTAACAATTATTATTTTTTTAATTAAGAAGAAAGTGTTACAGTTCATAAAGTAAAAATGTCAATTTTCACTGTCCAGTTAAAGGAAATAAAAAGGTATATGCTCTTTTTGTTTAGTCATCTGTGTGCATCTATTTTTGTGTTTCAAAAGCGCACACAGGACATAAAAGTAGGAATATGAGACACACAGATTATTTCTGTGCTTACTTACTCACTTGCAGCCTAGCTGACCTGATGCCTGGCATGGAGCTGTGCAAAACAAATGTGTGTACATCATAACAATAACTTTAACAACTGTCATGTAGGTTGAAAGCAGAGACAGTATCACATCAGCGAGCTTCCCCTCTAGCAAATTAACAAGAGTATCAAAGAGCTGCCGACTTGTTGAGTCACAATTAAACTCAATTATCTGTAATTTACTGTCATCAACAAAGAGCCATCAGTCGTCATACTCGGAGGGTGGTTGAGTTTTTAAAATCTGGCCACCCACCCCCCACCCCCCGCCCCCTGCAGTGTGAAGTTTTGCTTGTCTCACAATGATTTTGTTGTCACTGTGAGCATGGTGATGAGATTAAACCATACAAGTGACAGTGGACACCATTTGAATCTGTCTGTAATCCCATATTCACACCGTCTTCCTCTCCTTACTGAAAAAGTACATTATGCGTTTCCATGGCGATCAGTTTTCTGTCTGTGTGAAAACTAGAGGAGCCTTATGACAGCGATATTCCTCTGTTGACACTGTTCCGCAACCGCAGTTCACACAGTCTTAAATCACACAGTTTACCTGCAGAGCCACTTTAGGCCGGATGTGTTGACAGATGTTTGGATCGGTTGACGGCCTCATAGTTTCACTCCGCTGTTTCGGTGAAAGGATAGGAGGTAGGATCACCAGCAGCTGATGAGCGGCTCTCACAGGAAGTCGGCATATCAGTGTTGAGTTTTTACACGTCAGGCATGTCCCGCTGTCTTCTTAAAAGTTAAAAAAAATAAATAAATGCAAAGCATACTTTTTGACCATCTGGCTCTACTATAAAGAGCCTGTGTTCATTCTTAGAATTTTAAACTTAATTTCATGTGCAGTTTAAGTCTTACAGCACAATTTTAAGGAAGATATGCACCATTTCTCTTCTCTGGCAAACCATTGTTGAGTCAAGCTCTGCTAGCTTCAAAGCTCTCAAAGCTTTCTTCCCACAGCTACAGAGGCAAGACTCTAATCTGTTATGTCATCAACCAGCACTTATGGATCTGCAGGGATGACAACAACTGACAATAGATTACTAAAGATAAAATATATCTACTACTTTGAGTCTGTTTCATTTCTAAGAAAGGTAATGGGACTTTTATTTATTCATGACTAAATGCATCAATATTTTGTCCTCTATATTCTCAAGGCCATGAATGCTCTCTCTGCTCTCCCTCCCCTGTCATCTTTGCTGTCCTCCTCCTCCCTCTCCTGTAACCTTAACAGAACATTATGTGTCATAAAAGCTCTGCAGGGAACCGCTGTATGTGAGGAACAGGGAAAGGAATTTCTCAAATGTTATCTCAATTTAAAAGGAGAGGACTCCTGCTGATTTTAATTTTATCTTCCTATCCACTTAATTTAAGTGAGTCAAAGTGATGGCGATATGAGCAAAGTAACCAAAAGCGAAGAAATGTTGAGTCACGTCAAATAGATGTTAAATATAGTTTCTAGTTTGTACACTAGCTGCAAGGAAGACAGGTCTGTCTAGAAGAATGGTCTGTGCTGCTGCATGCACTAACTATGACAGACTGTCAGTTTGTATTCATCCACCTATGATGGTGCAGCAACTCACTGATGATGATATGGCAAGTAGAGGAGCGTATCAGCACTTTTGGCTGTCGCTCATCCTGAATCGTGCTTCTCATGCGGCGATGTACCAAGCGCTGTGACAACACAGTGAGGGCATATCTTGCTGTACTTTATAAATAATTCCCAGTGTGAGGTAATGTGTAAAACACTCTGTTTTTTTATTTTTTCTGCCTCATTTTTCCTCTTTCTGACATTTCATTACCTACTGGAACTTGCAAAAAAGACAACTGGACTTTAAGTTTGTTTTTTTGCTTTTTTAAAAGCTGTTTCACCTCACTTCTAAAGCCAAACGGTGGAGAGTCTCAGGTATTTAAACCCTAGTGGTCCTCTTGGAGGTGGTCATCAACCCACCTATTATTCATGTGCATTCTCACATGAGCCAAGGTGTGAAAAAAGGCGTGGGTTATTACTGTCAGGGGTTTCGGGTGAAACCACTCTATCAAGTGAACTATTGAAGTCACCTGAAGTAAGGTGCGAGTGGGGGTTGAGGTACCTGGGAAGGGCTCTCCAGACTGCATTGTAGGGGGTGGATAGCTGGTGTCATAAGCCGCCACCTCTGTTCAACTATGGTCATTCACATTGGACATAGATGGATTCTTTTATTCCTTATTCAAACCATCTGTCTTCCTGGTTCATTAACTACTTTTTTTTTTTTTTTTTCCCCCAACCAATTTCTAGCACTAACATTCATTGACATTTTATAGGTCGTGTAATTTAGTCATTTAATTTAATTTTTTCATTGTTCTTGTAAGACCCTCAGCTCCCTTGTATTAATTGTCTAACAACCGATCTGCTTTAAAGAGCTTATTACAATGTCTATTATCTAGCTACAAGCAAGGGGAAACTTTGTTGCATGACACACCCTTTCTCTTTGCTGTTTCCTGTCAATGAACAATTTTGACTGTCAAATGCAAAGTTGTCAAATATATATATTTAAAAGAAAAGTTTGTATATAAATGGAAGTAACAACCACTTACAGAAGGGAGCATCGTTGTGCAAAGAAGTTTTTGTGGGCCAGATTTCTACTAGCTAGCCAGGCCTCATCAGTGTGCTGGGAAATGTTGGCGTTCAGCTGCTTTGGTCATAGCAGGGGAAGAAAGGAGTTCAAAAAAGGGGGAGGATTTCCAAAAGCTGAAGGCTCTAAAAGAATTATTTCATGAACTTATAATACTTATAATAGTAAGTGCAGTGCTACTAGTAACAGTGTCTGTAACAGCTGAAAAATGGTTAAATGTGTTGGCAGATATACCAGCTGATCAGGTTTATTCTTGCTTGTCAAGGTTGCTTGGTCTCGCCTAAACAGCATGTTGGTATGAAAGGTGTTGCATGATTTAACTTGAGCTTTTAGCTAGTTTAAAGCACATGCTAGTATTCCAACTTATGTTTCCCTGTCTTATCACTTTGCTCATAAAGAGGACACCAAGTTTCTTTTTTTTTCTTTTTTTTTTTGTCGTATGCCATAAAGTTTTGTTTCCATCCATGAAAACAAAAATCATTATTTCCCCTGGAGACAGAGGGGACATGCACACTCCACCCTTCAGTGTCTGGTATGTTTGGGTGAATCACCAAAATCATGCTAGATTGGATATTGTGTTGTATGCCCAGCTGTCATCAGAGAGAATCCACTGGGCTGTTATCAGTCCCAACACAGTCATCCATTAGGATTATGGCACAGTCACACCAAACCTTTTTATGAGCTAGTATGAAGTTCCAACATCAGCAAATTCTGTATTGTAAACAGCATTGCAGATCAGTGACTCTTTTGTCAGGAGAGATGAATGAGAACAGGAAATATCAAAAATAAATGTGTCTAAGAGCCTGTATTTGAACTTTTGCCAATGAAAAGGCTGTTCTTCATCAGATGACTGTCAAGACTTGAAACATAAATACACTCAAATGTTGTATTTATTGTGACTGGAAGTATAAATACACCGGTTATTCAGGGAATACCTGGATTTATAGGTTTGCAAAGACCCTGTGAAAGTCTTCGCTTGCTCAAAGATCAAAAGCTATGCCCAGTATGTTGAACTAGATGAATGATTAATCCAGTGTTCTGCTAGGACAAAATCTTAACCCAAAAAAACAGCCTTCATTTTAAGATTGGGAAGTTTTATTTAGTTTTTTTTTTTTTTTTTTAATGCATTTTTATGATAATTAACAGGTGTAGTGCATTTTAATGGACATGCCACTTTTTGCAAAACTGCTAATTTGCATTTATAGTTGTGGGTAGATCACATAAAACGATACAATATACGAAAAACAAGATGTACAACAAAACACACAGGCAAAAATGGCAAACAATACATCATACTAAAGCAAGTTAAAATTGGTGCTAGGTAACCAAACTTGCACCATTGCCACCAGGGAACGGCGTGCTTTTCTAATCCTTTAATATGCAGTGAGATGAAATGCATCAGGACATTAAAGCAGTTGGCAGACATACAGAAATACTGAACATTTCTTCATCTGCATCACACCTCTGCCTGATGAGCAATTGCAATTTTTCCACTTTGCTTTCTGGTCTATGGCAGGACACGGGGCGGGCATCGTCTCGTCTTTCTTTGGCTATGTTTCAGTTATACCTCAGCATCATCACGACTATCCTCGCTGCCCATTTGTCACCATCATTCTGATGTACTGTATGTCCTTTACAAAAATGTCTCCTTGCTGTTCTGAAGTCACCGTAAGGTTTGAGTTATCTATATTTCCCAGACATTTCAATTATTATTATCTTAAAAAGCTAATCGCTCAGTAGATAACTTCAGCGGGTGTCTTTTTTTTCTTCTTCTTCTTTCCAACCATGACAAAATCCTCTGGTATTTGGTACTTGACAACTGATCTCTCATGTTCTACACCTCCTATCCTACTTACTGACTCTGCAGATTCTGTGCACTCTGCAGACACCTAATCGGCCGGGGAAGCTTTCTCTTATAACCTCCTGCCTGTCTCTGAGTTTCTAGCTGACCCTCAGGCCATTAGCTTGCTGAGCTTCACTCTGTGCCTCCTGTGCCACTTGATCCAGAGCCTAGCTCACCATTCACACAGCTGCCAGCGTCACTCCGCACTCCCTCCCTCCCCTCTATCATACCTTCCCACTCTCTCATTGGCTTGTTCACTGGGTCGTATACACACGCATGCCAACATACAGTCACAGTTCCAGCAGGGGTAATTCTGTAGCCCGTATGTTAACTTACTGTAAATACAATGTTCTGTGCTTTCTGTGCAGATACTCATGTTTCTCTGTGTGTGTGGTGTGTGTGTGTGTGTATGTATATAATGTGTGTATATATATATATATATATATATATATATATATATATATATATATATATATATGTGTATATATATATATATATATATCTGTACTATATGTCTATCTGTGTGTGTGTGTGTGTGTCTGTATCTCTATGTGTCTCTCTCTCTCTCTCTCTCTCTCTCTGTGTCTCTCTCTTGTGTCTCTCTGTGTGTGTGTGTGTGTGTGTGTGTGTCTGTCTCTCTCTGTGTGGTGTGTGTGTGTCTGTATCTATCTGTCTAGCTCTGTGTGTCTCTCTCTCTGTCTCTCTCTGTGTCTCTCTCTCTGTCTCTCTGTGTCTCTCTCTCTATCTGTGTGTGTGTGTCTGTGTGTCTCTCTGTGTCTCTCTCTCTCTCTCTCTCTGTCTCCCCCCCCCCCCCCCCCCCCCCCCCCCCCCCCCCCCCACCGCGCCCCCTCTCCCCTCTCTCATCTCTCTCTCTCTACATCTCATTTTTTTTGTTTTTTCCTCTCCCGTCTCCCTCTCCTGTCTCCACGCGCGGTCCTCCAGCTGCCAGCCGCTCCAGGGCTAGTTTGCTTTGTTTTGTTTGTTTTTTTTTAAAAAGGGGGGAAAAAGTGAAATATAAACTTACCTGACACTTTATTAGGTACACCTTGCTAGTACCAGGTTGGATCCCCTTTTGCCTTCAGAGCTGCCTTAAAATCTTCATGGCACAGATTCAACAAGGTGCTGGAAACATTCCTCAGAGATTTTTGATCCATACTGACATCATGTCAGTATGGCATCACACAGTTGCTGCAGATTTGTTGGTTGCTCATCCATGATATGGATCTCCTGTTTCACTACATCCCAGAGGTGCTCTGTTGGATTGAGATCTGGTGACTGTGGAGGGCATTTGAGTACAGAGGACTCACTGTCATGTTTAAAAAAAAACAGTTTTAGATAATTTGAGCTTTGTGATGTTATCCTGCTGGAAGCAGTGATCAGAAGATGGGTACACTGCAGTCATAAAGGGATGGAAATGTGCAGCTGCAATACTCAGGCAGGCTGTGGGGTTTGAATGATGCTCTGTTGGCACTAAGGGGAATAAAGTGTGCCAAGAACACATCCCTACACTATTACACTATTAGAACTTCATCAGGTCATCTTGTTCATGTCGACGTACCTAAATGACTCTTGCTGATTAGATATTTGCATTAAACAGGTTTACCTAATAGTGAATACTTGAGTGTATACTGCGCTACACTCACTGTTATACACTATGTGCTATGATTTATTTATTTTTGTGGGGGTGGGGGTCTTTACTTATTATTTCATCACATTTTGTGTTCTAGTAGTTGAGCCGTTGGTTACATACATTTACTGTAGGTTTGCCTAATTCTTTCCATTTTTTCCACTTTATTCCGCAGCAGCAGCAGCCCGCTTTTCCCACAACAATCATTAAAGTTTCATCTTATCTTAACACTTCTCTTTGAGCCAGCATTATGAGCTCTGTTAAATATTCAGTTCGCTGCTAGAGATGAGATGTGGGAGTGTTGTTCAGGCGTTACCCAGGTTCCTCTTCAGGGGAAATTGGGTCACCTTTGTTTTTTCAAGACGCCTCTAAAAGAGGGATGATTTTTAGGATCAGATTAGCGACACCTTTGTAAATTGCCACTCTCGTTATAAACCGTCAATGTGGGAATGCTGCCTGAATCAAAGGTTGTAGTTGTAATCTTTAGGTGTATGACTCCTGACAGTCTTTATTTATTTATATATTTTTTTTGCATGTATTGATCTTTTTGTCCCTAGGAGCCATTAGCATTGATCTGAATAGATGACCAACTTTAATTGCGTACTAATGATCCTTATTCTGTTAGCTCAGGCTATGCTTTTTGGCTCTCTGTGTCCAATAATGATGTGGTGTAAAGAGTTTTAACACCTCAGCCACTGAAAAGATGGAGAGGGAGACAGTGGGGGCGTAGAATGGGACACGAGTCTGTCAGCAGTTTGAATTCTCAGATCCTGTGTTCAGAGCCATGTTGCTATGAAACACGGGCTGCTCTGCCATTAGACTGTCTTCTATTGTCTCTTAATTGTTGGGATAATTTCTGCGTGCTGTTTATAAGTTCTGTTATATCTCTGTAGTGAGACTGGGTTTGTGTGCATACAGTAATGTAAGTCTTGGCTGCTTGGGGTTACATGCACATCTTGCATCACAGAGGATCAGACTCGTCTGTATGAACTGTGACACAAATCGGTGAAGTCAGGCTAAAGTAGTGTTCAGACACGCGTTGCTTTCTTCACTGTCACATGCACCAGTTACAATTTTAGACTGCAGCAGATGTTTTCCGGCATCTGATTTGCTGCATAGCTACAACAGGTGAATGGATACTGTGGCAAATATAGACACTGTACTTCAACTGCTTAGAGGTTATCGGGTCAGTAGTCAGTACTGCACAATGTCTTTCCATTTGCGTGTGCTTTTTACAGTTGCATATAAATTATTTAGTGGACAAAACTTTATTTGTAATCCTGGAATAAAACGAATCAGCCAAGAGAGGCAGAAGTCTGTAACTAGTCTGTAACAACTTCATTTGACTCTGAGTATCACAGAGTAGTCTTTTTCATGATATGGGCTTAGAGTTGAATATGCAAAGCTTTTGAAAACAGCTGAATCTATACTTGTTAAATCTGAAACTTGATTGCTGGGGTAAGATAAACCCTTAATCAAACCTAATGTTAATAAGCTTTAGGGTATTAATCCTGGATAAATGGGAAGGGTAGATCAGGAAGGGCGTCCTGCGTAAAATCTCTGCCAAATCAAACATGCAAATCCAGCCTCTGTGGAAACCCCTTAAGACATAAGGGAGCAGCCAAAAGAGTCACACAGGTTATTAGACTGTGTGTGTGTGTGGGCTTGCAGGTTTAAAAAAAAAAAAAAAAAAAAAAAAGGTACATTTGATTCACAGAACAATGTGAAGTGGTGGTGTTTGTTTTGTTTGTTTTTTTTTTTAAATATGAAGTGGATCATTCTAAGAAAAATAAATATGCCATGTGTGGGCACTGGCATACAGTAGTCAGCATATTACAGATCTACTCAAACGTGAATGGAGCTACAATAGAGGACTGTCCTTTTATTGAATTGGTGGGCATATTTATTATGTGAATGCACCCGCTGGAACAGCTTCTGTAATATGTCTTGGCTCAATGAGGTGCACAATTTTCCAAACTTGGTAACACTGAAATCCAACAGCAGGCATCTTTATTAGAGGAGTGTCAAAAAGACCTGAGAACTGTGCTGGAAGATTACACATGACTGTACTCTGTATTATAACAGTATGGTCTCCTATAGGTTTAGAAAATTAATTTGTTATTTCCCAACAGGTGATCATCAACAGCACAATCACACCTAACATGACGTTCACCAAGACGTCACAGAAGTTTGGCCAGTGGGCTGACAGCAGGGCCAATACCGTGTTTGGATTGGGCTTCGCTTCAGAGCAGCAGCTTACAAAGGTGAGAGGTTTCTGGAGCAAAGCCTTCATATTGCTCGTGGACAACAGATTTATGTAACCTCACTGTCATCCAGTAATTTAGAGCTTTCAGAACACACTTTAATTTTCCCCTGTCTTGATTATTTTAACTCACTTTTTACTTGAATCTCTGAGCTCTCTTTAGCTTGTCTTCAATTGGTCCAGAACACAGCAGCTGGGCTGCTAACAAAAAACTATTCAGCACTCACACTTCACCACTATTCTTGCTTCTCTTTGCTGGCTTCCAGTGAAATTCAGAATCAATTAAAAAAATTTTAATATATCTCATATAAAGCCTTACATGGCCAGGCTCCTGCATATATAGCTGACCTGCTGAGACCTTATTCCAGTGGTCAGCCTCTCTGGTCATATGATCAGGGTCTCTTAACTGTTCCATCCTCTTTTTTAAATCAAGAGGTGACCACACTTTTAAAGTTGTAGCACGTAGGCTGAGGAAGGCTGCTCCAAAGTTTGAGATTGTCTGAATCTGGTTTGTTTTAAACGACTGCTGAAAACTCATTTTTATGGGTTAGCTTTCCCTTAATCCTTCTTACACTACTTTTGACCATAGTTTACATCTGATGTGTGTATGGAAGTGTGTATGTTGGAATGACTGTATGACCATATATTTGACAGTATGCTGGAACATGTATAACTATCTTTTTTTTTTTTTTTTTTTTTTTTAACTGTATTTACAATTTGACATTTTACAAAGACAACTTGACAACAAAAAAAAAGAGAGAGTACAATTAAATAATAAATACAATTGCCACATAGTGACTTTGGCTTAATGTCTTTGGAAAATGTTTGAGAAAGCTATTCAAAGATTGCAGTCCAGACAATAAATAAATTGGGACAGAACCAAAAAGATGTGCAAGAGAACCTTCAGCAGAGCAGCATTTGTCACATTGAGGGGACACTGGTGGAAAGATGCAGTTGATTTTTGTTTTGGAGTAATGAAACCTGAGCATCACTTTGAGCTGGATAAGTCTGTGGCAGGAGTTAACAGAGCATTGGTGAATCCAGGACATAGCCTTCTCCCATAATAACTCTTTTAATATGTGCTTTTATTCAAACTATGAAGCACTTTGTACCTGCCAGTTTTAAAGTGCTGCACAAATAAAGTCATTATTATTAATAATAATAATAATAATAACAATAATAATAATAATGTCTGTGCTAAAACACAAGTGTGACAAAGTGCATTTTGTTATCAGTTGAACCTCAGGTGGCGATACACATTTAAAGGTATACTGCATCCTCACTATCCTTAGACAGTGTTTAAAAATGAACCATAAGAGGTCTGACACCTCACCTTGTATTGCTGCTAATAACCACAGCTTTCTGACATCTCTCTTGATTTTTTTTTTTTTTCAGTTTGCTGAGAAGTTCCAGGAGGTAAAAGAAGCAGCCAAACTAGCAAGGGACAAATCTCAAGAGAAGGTGGAGACGTTGAGTAATCACTCCCAGGTAAATAAAATCTCTGTGCTGTCTGAAAGTCTGATTCATTTCGGCTCTTTGGCTTTCCAGCTGTTTCATCTACAGTCGGTGCTGGCTTCCAGAAAGCTAGCAGGACTGCAGAGAAAATGAGAAATGATTTCATAAATGCCAAATGGTACACTTTCTGTGTTTAGAAATGAATTCTGGCATAACTGAGTATTCAAATATGTTCAAGTATTAACAAATCTTGTGTTTAAATATTACAGCAGAACTCAATCATGGAATAGTGTGAGCTGTCATGAATAAGAGGTCAAAGATCATCTTTACTACCTTGCAGGCACAACAGTAATTCAGAGGATAAGGAAGCTGTAAACAATAAAAGTAAACTTGTTCAATTTTGCATAAATTATTTCAAAATCTTTTATCAATAAGTTTGGAAATGCCGATTATAGGTTCGTCCAACAGTCACCACCAGCTAACATGCATGCTTTCTGCTCGCCCTGGCTCCAGGTGCTAATGATCAGCCCTGAAGCACACAAAGCTTACATGACACTGGCTGACATGATAAATACTGGCAACCCTTCGCACTCATAGCTGACACGTTCAGGGTGTTTTGCCAAAAGAAGCCCAGGGCCCTTTTTCAGAGTGAGAGCAGGATTTCTGAGACAGATTTCTGTATTTTAACCCATGAGACCTTTTTAGATGACTGCATGTTAACTGCAAATCCTGCTTTGAAACACAAATCTCCCGCTGTTTCCTAGTCGGAGTCTGGACGTGAAACACCCTCAAACAACCAGGCGTCCAG
Organism: Archocentrus centrarchus; assembly: GCF_007364275.1. Lineage (NCBI taxonomy): Eukaryota > Metazoa > Chordata > Actinopteri > Cichliformes > Cichlidae > Archocentrus > Archocentrus centrarchus. Next base: position 8,504,427 of record NC_044348.1, on the reverse strand, counting down.
CATTAATGGGACAGACGATGAGAAAATCTCTCATGTCGGTCCAGAGGCTGCTCTCCTGAAGAGTGAGAATGAGCGTCTCAAGAGTGCAGTAGAGCAGAGGTAAGGTTTTATTTCATGGAAACATCAGAAGAACCACCTTAACGTGAAATTTGCTATTCATGTGTGATAAAAATCCTGTTTTAAATTTAGTAAATGCCAATCTTCAGATTCATGTCCATGGCTGCATCACATAACTCATATTTACATTTTTATTTACCAGATTAAAATCAATTCCAATAAATCTCTTTTTTTTTTTCTTTTGTTTAATAATAACTTGAACTTTATAATATAATAACTCGAGGAAAAAAGAATAAAAATGGTAAATGGCTGGTTCAATCAAGCACATTCATACTGTGCAGTGATGCAAACCAACTAAAATGCCTGCTTTAGAACAGGTTTTACTCTTCTGCAACTGTCTCATCACAACCAAATAAATAAAAAGTAATAAATTCACACACTGCTTAGCCTGCAGCTGCTAATGATATAAACTTTTTCTGATGCACCAAACAGAAACCACACAGGTGTTTGAAACCTGGCTATTTGAATGTAAAATAAGCAGATCGGACACAGTTTGGAGAGTCACGTACTGCATAATTACAGCATGACATGTGTCTAATCAAAATGCTTGCTCAAAATCTATTATAGTATACAAAAAAACCACCATTACAAGAATGCATGCGCCTAAAGGTGTTGACCCAGTACACTTTTACCTAAGCATACAAACAATTTGACTTTACGCATGCATATCATGTCCTAATGGTGGAATCCAAAACATGCCTCATAACCTCAGCACAGTATCATTATCATTTCAGCTCCATAAACATCAGCTCCTGATCACTTTCATGCTTCCTTTTCATTGTGTTCTGATTGTCTCTGTACTCAACTGTGCTCACATATCCTCTCCATTTTATTGCTGTTGCTTGAAGCAATAACATCCCCGAAGGGCTTAGAAATCATATAATCTAAAGAGTGATGCTTCTCCACTCCACCATTTGGTTATCTGGCCTTTATAATCCAGATGCAGAGTGTACAAATTGGTAACTGCATGAAACACCAGATGTGATTCCAGATGGGATTAAAATGACCCGGGGGCATCGGAGTCAATTAAAATCACAGCGAGGAAATTTAGCCAGAAGTGGTACAAGGTAGCCTAAAAAAAGTAAATAAAAAATCACATATAATATTGGATATATGAGTTGTGCGAATAATCATCACAGATCTTGTGTTTCCCAGTAATTTTCTTAGGAAAAGACTAACAAAAAATTATACTCCTCTGGGGCGCCTGGGTGGCTTAGTGGTGAAACCGGCGACCACATGCTCATGCTGAGTTGCGGTGCGGGTGGCACAGGCTCGAGTCCTGGCCCGTTGCCAGCCTGCCCGTGTGTCCTCCCTCGTATCCTTCCCCATTTCCTGTCTCCCTACTGCAAATAAAAGCCGCTGTGGCCAAAAATTGAGGGGGTAAAAAAAAAGTATACTCTTCTTTAAAATGTGCAGTTTGGTACTAATTATATGGAACCCTGTCAGTGTTACAATGAGCCACCTGTCCACGGGTAAGTATACATTATACAAATGAATGCAACAGTAAATGACTGTTTTCTTATTTGGTACTTGATTATTTTGGCCTTCAATAACAGGAAAGTAGAGATTAGACAGGAAAGTGGGGAGAGGGCAAGAGAAAGTGGCATGAAGGAAATGATCAGTGGCAGAACTGAACCCATGACCTTCAGTTACCTGCTTAACCAGCTAAGCTATAGTGGTGACCCATACTTGGCAATTATATCTGCTTTAAAACATATCTTTGTACTTATGCAGGGTCTTTAAGGTAAAATTATGAAATAATTATTCTAAAAAATAAATACATGCCTACACATTCAAACTGAATGTGTTGAAGCACAGAACATGAAGAGCAAAACAAATGTGTAACTATTCATATATGATAAAGTTTTTCTTCAGCTGAAAAGAAAGTTCACACTGTACAAATGTCACTCACAGTGCCCCTTTCATATATGTAAAGAATCCTTTTTTGGGCTATACTGACCTGTTCCTGTAGAAAACTAATAAAGTCATAAAACTGAAAAAAAGTTTGGAGATGATTGGAATTCCAAACCTGCAAAATATAAATTCATAATTGAGCATTTAATAAAACACTGATACTGAACGGTCTCTAAAGTAAGCGCTTCACTTCATTATAAAATCGTCAAAACACCTCCAGCTTCCGGATGTCGAATCTTTATCCGCCATTGTCTCTCTGAGGGCACTTTCTTGTGCGTTCACAGGGCTGTCGGGTTTTGTTTTTGTTGGAGTGTGTCACAGCAGTGAAACTGCAGAATGCTGTAATGCCAGTCTGTCCACATTTGATGATAGTGCAGAACACTCCAACCAGCCATGCATAAGGAAGGTGCAGCAGTGATGCATACTAAATTTACATCACAACCTCTCCAACCTTATTGATAAGCCCAAAATACACTCCCTGTGGTATGAAAGGATAACAAATTACACGTTGGTGCGACAGCTTGTTGGACTTTGGGAATTTTTCCCTCTTCTTCCTTTTATTTTTGTGGTCTAAATGGCTCTTGACAGTGTAATGTGCATTCACTACTAATTAAATAGATGGAAGGGGCTTGTAGAATTATGTGTCATGTCGACGCACACGAGCTTTTCAAAACTGACTGGTAAAAATTTTATTTCCATTAATAACTCTCCTGCTGGATCTCTTTCTGTCGCTCCTGTCTGACAGCAACACCAACGCCAAGAAGTGGGAAACAGAGCTTCAGACTTTAAGAGAAAATAATGCCAGACTGGTGGATGCACTGCAGGAGTCTTCAGCTAATGTAGAGAGCTGGAAGAAACAGCTTAGTGCCTGCAAGGAGGAGAGTGACACGCTCAGACAAAAGGTAATACACTCATGCACTCCTACGGGAAAGTTGAATAATGTACACAAACCCATCGATCCCGTTGACAGGTTAGAGATGCTGTTTCCGCTGCTTTAAAAGAAGAAAACTATCACAAACTGCACACTCGATGGTTGGATTTTTCTGCACAGTGGCAGAATCTGTACAGTGGCATCAGTGAACCGCTCACTAAATGCTCCAATCTCATTGTAAATTCTGTATAATGACAATAAAGGCATTCTGTTCTAAATTTGGGTAAGGAAAATTTGTCGACTTAGAGCGAGCAGAACATTGTACATTTTATTAGCTTCTGTGTTCCCTGCAGAGTCTGTCTGCTAAAAATAGAATCATTTTAGTTTCATAATCAATGTGGGCTGTTTCTGCAGCTGGGCTGATGTGGCAGCAATACTCTTTATTTATTTTGTAACTTTTTTTTTTTTTTTTTTTAATAGCTAGTATCCATTTTCAAAATGCTATTATACTGTGCAGCAAATCCAGGATTTCACTTAACAAGTAGGAATATGTTCCAAAACAATTGCATCAGTTTTCACAGTGAAAAATCCACAGTGAAAAAATCCACTTTCAAAAACAAACATTCTGTGTTTAGATTGCTGAACTAGAAGCCCAGTGCAATGAAGCCAATCAGGAGAAGGAGAAAAACGCCCAGCTGACTGTGCGGGTAAAGGAGCTGGAGGCTGAGCTACAGGACAAGGAGCAGGTGAGACTTGCATCACAATGGTCTGTCTGCAGAGCTGCAGTGTTGGGAAGAGTTTGTAAAACAAACCTCCTTGTGAAGTTTCAGTGCCACTTCTCTCCCTGAGGAGGTGATTAGGCTGCAATAGGAAATGTAAGGTTTTGCTGTGGGATCGTGGGTTTTGTATGGATTGGTCTTATTGTTTTTTTTGGGGGTTTTTTTTTTATGTGTTTGCTTTTTTGCATGCCCAGCTAATCCCAGACCTTTGTACTGCCCATTTTGTCTCTATTTACTTTTATCAAACTTTCAGCAACTTGACTTGATATTTGACCTGTTTTGGTAATGTTGTACTGTTTTTTGTTTTTTCTTTTCTCTTTTTTTTTTTTTTATTTTATTATTTTTAAATTGTCCATCCACTCTAGTCAAAGCATGAGGATGATATCACCTTGTGTCTGCTACATCAATCATCCATAACTAGCTGACTGACAGCTCAGCGCACCCTAATGACGCAGTTCTTTCTAATGAGGATGAACTCTGTGTGACCACGCGGCATTTTAACCTTTGCTTATTGCTGGTTAAATGCCGTTTCTGACCACAGACAAATTAGGACTGACTTCTGGCAATCTGTGAGAGTCTCGCTGCCCTTTTCAACAGTGACTGCATCTCCCCATCGACACCAACACAGGGAGATGCAATCAGCCATGTGTGCAAACAGAATCAATGACCACAAGTTGTAAATCTATACATTTATCTGCTTTACAGGGTTTTTTTTTTTTTTCTGACATACATATGTTTTGGGGTCATCTGTGCATCTCTCTGGCCCATTTTACTGAATGCAAAATATCTTGAATGCCCTTTCTTTTAAATTATTGGTAACAATCGCCTTACTGTGTGAAGTTCCATTCAGATCGCCTGAGGTAAAGCATGTCTGGGATATTCTAGTTTACCACTTGGCAGCCAGAGTATTAATAGAACGTATAAATCATTCCTTCGAAGGTGGTATATATTTTACACAACAAGAGGAAGGGAAGTAGTTCAAAGAGCTCAAGCTGAATTTGAAAGATGATAAGCAAAGAATGGCGTCCTTTGGGAGCTCCGGCTTTTCCTTTCTTGTGTATCCACCATAACGCTGAGAATACCGACCATGGGGTCTGCAGAAAGTCTCCTTGTGTGCGCAGCATTGATGCAGCAGGCGGCCCACAGAGGCTCATCTATACACTGACCCACCCATTTTAGAAAGGCACATCCTCATGTCCTCAAATTTAAAAATGTGCCTATGAATTATTAAGAGTTGACTGTAGCAGTGACCCCTGTGCTGGCCAGCAGTGAACCAACAGAACAAAGCCACTGCAGGTAACTACAAAGACTCGAGCAATTATTACTTGGTGAAGAAGAAGTGCTCGAAGCAGTAACAGATGCTGTGAAGCCACTTAAAGCAGGGGGGAAGATTTTTCAGAGCAATAACTGAGATGTTTACCTGAGAAGAACACAGGCGTGTGAGTGCGAGGCAGACAAACAGGATCAAGGCCATCACTTGATCTTGATGTCTTTCTCCTTTTTTGTATCCCTTCCTTATATATTTTTTTTCATAGTTGGCTTATTTACAGGGGATAGTGCACCTTAATTAACACTGACATAAAATCATGAATGTAATTATGTTCCAGGGTTAGTGCTGGGTATCACACTTTTTTTTGGCAAACTTAATTACTTGTATAAATGTCGTATTTTATCTGGGTGCTGTTCTTATCGATCTCCTTATCTAACTTATTTTAAAAAAGCAATTAAGAATGATTTCTTTTACATTTCAGAGGTCCTTTAGCAAAATAACCTACAACCTGACTGATGTCTGAATAGCTGGCTTTTAAATTTTTTATTATTAATATTATTCCCAGGAGCTGGAGAACTTGAGGAAGCAGGCAGAGATAATCCCTCAGCTCATGTCAGAGTGTGAGAGCATCACTGCAAAACTGCAGGTACGTACAAAAGCACACAGCACCGGCCCTACCTCCCCACAACTCCCAGGTGTGATTTACTGCAGAGTACAGAGGCCAGGCTGAGAGCTGTCTAGACCTAACACACACGTGAGGACACGATGGCTATCACAGCGAGCTAACACTCAGGCTCTGAGGCGTAAGCAGTGCTTTCAGATGGAGGTAGAGAATAAGAGCGGCTATTCATCATTCTGCCTGAGGGCTGGTAACACAACATTCCTATCACGTGTCTCACTAACGCACATTGTCGTTACTGTATCTAATAATAAAGGTCCCCAGTACAACGCTGAGTGGATTATTGCTTCTTTGAAAAGGGTTTTTTTTTTTTTCCCTTCTTCCTCCTTTGTGGAACAAAGATACTATGTCTCTGTCATGGCTTATTAGTTTCCTGGTGGTGTAGATTTGATCTGTTTTGCTATAAAAACAGCTGAAGTCGTTTGAGAGCTCTGCTCAAAGCTTTAATGATCAGCTCTTATAACATTTCTGTAGGTGTGTGGGTTGTGCCTGTGAGAACCCTCACGTCTTTGTAACAAAGAGCACGCGTTCTTCAAAGCTGACTCTTTGCTGAATAATGTCAGATTTTCTGTAGAACCAGAAGTGCCAGGCTCTTTGGATCACCGCGTGTCCTGTTAGTGCCAAGTCTGACATGAGCTGCATTGATACTGACGCTCATGTCACCCTGTGCCGACTGACTCAGAGCAGTATTTTACCGTCCAAGCTGTCAGTGCATGTGCTGCCATTTCAATCTGGGCATGGAATGATGAATAAAACCAACAGTGGCGTGCCTGAAGTTCTTGTGCTTTACAACGCTCGACGGCCTGGTTTGTTTCTGCAACAGCCAGCTGGATGAAAGACAACAAAAATGGCTGAAGCTGGAGTTTTCATCTAACCGGTTATCCAAACTGAGAAGAGGCATAAACAATACCTTTTGTCTATCCATGGGGGGGCCAAAGCTGAAACTGACTCCATGTAGACAAAAAAGCTGTCAAAATTCTCTTTGCCGGTGCCCAGTTAATGCATTTTCTTTTTTCTGTGTTTTTATTTAAATAAATCTACCTATTCTACCTCAGTGTTTGTGGTTACGGCTCCCCTCTATTTAAAGATGACACCCCTCATGGAGGTCAGGTTTCAGGAGTCAGCTGGAAGATAGTCATGCAGGCACAACACCCTTTTAGCACTCCTATTTTAAATCCCTCCCTTCATTGGTATCTTCAGCATTAATGTGTCACTCGTGTTGCCTGCTGGTCTGAAAGACTGACTTTCATGTCCCGTTCACACATGCAAACATATACCTTTCACGTAAATATATATGTTTTCTCATTGCTTTCTTCTAACTTAGAACAACTGGAGCCTTTTCCTTTTTTTTTTTTTAAACTGTACCTGCATATATGTTGCATGGAAAGGCTTTTATCTTTGTTACTGCAAGTGAAAAGCTCTTTCTTGCTCATTTCTGCTAAGACTAATGCAATAAACTAGCTGTTCTGATATATCAAATGTAACCGTTTTCCCTGGCATCTTTCCACAGGCTGCAGAGACGAGGAACAAGGAATTGGAGGGGAGAATACAGGGTCTTCAGTTGGACATAGATGACAGCCGACAAAAGCAGGGAAACATGAAGATCGAGCTGAAGAATTTGATGGATGTTCTAGATGGAAAGCTAGATGAGCTGCAAGAGTTCAGGCAGGGGCTCTCCAAGCTGGGTGTTGATAACTGAAAAAAGTAGCACTGAGCTGAAAGGGTCGGAGGTCAGGTACAAAGGATTCACTACGGGGCAGAAACTGTGTGGCACCTACTCCCCCAGGGTGATGTCCACACAGACACAATTCAGCTTTGGCTTCTAATAAACACTACCTTGTGAGAAAGAGAAATGTTTTGGGGAGGGAGAGAGAGAGACTGGCAGACTAAAAGGAGGAAGGCCAGCGCACTCCACCAAATGGCTCGATTTTGTGTGCTAGCATTGCAAAACTAAATCTAGAGTCACACTTTGAGCTTACTTAACCGTTTCTGTGGGGGAAAACAGGTTTAAAAAGCTGGTGGTGGGTTCTTAGATTCTGTCCATCTGTCTTTCTTTTTTTTTTTTTTTTTCCTGAAGGCAGCACTTCTGCACAAGGAAGTCTGAGCTTAGAGTAGAAGAGGGGACTTAAAGGGCTAAAATGAACAACACGCAAAGACGACGCTGCTCAGCATCACTCAAGTAATAATTGGTGTTAATCTTTGTGTCCCGCTCGAGAATTAGAGATGAAATCTTTGTACAGGCTGTCCTCGCTGTTGCCTCTCTTCTATCTCAGGTGTGTTCGAAGACAGTTTGTACTCATTAGATTATATGCACATATATGACAAATGGCCGCGACACAAAGTGCCTCCAGGTGAGCATAAATCTACCTGGCAAGGAGAACTGGCCAAGTGATGACCATCACCATAATAACAACTTTTTTTTTTCTTCTTCCTGTAAGAAAACCTGAAGATAAGTAAATATTCTTTATAAATAAATGAGATGAAAACACAGACGGGCATGTCCACCCTGAGGATGTTAATGTGATGAGAAACATAAAGGACACTAAAAAGAAAAAAAGAGGGCCTGCAGCAGACTTTATCAACTCTTTTAAGAAAACACTGCTTTTGACTATATTAAAGAAGGGGAAACTCTTCCTTTCCCAGGAGCTTTCTTTCAGAAACATCCAAAATAATATTAGGAACTCCATATTGTCATGAGTGTAGAGTAGTGTAGTGTTTAAAAATGACTTTGTGTGCCCAATAGTATTGCTCATTTGTAGAACAAAGATGTCTACGAGGCTCTCTGTGCTTCCTACACACTCGGTTTTTGTTATGGTGGTGGTTATTTTTGGGTGAGGGGACTCGGTGCTGCTCAATGGGTGGATGATGTGAAAGTGTGCTTCACCTTAGATGGCATGGGCCTTTTCACTAAAAAAAAATAAAAAAGAGAGAAAACCTGTCGGATTGTTTTGGGTTTTTGTTTTATGCATTTATTTATTTTTGGTGCCTCTCTGCAACTAGTGTTTATAGGACATAACCAAGTAAATCAACCATAACCGTCTCCACGGGTGTACGATAAAAATATTAGGGTCGAGAGTTTTTATTATGATTTTCAGGATGACTCGTCAGGAAGTCCATCTTGAAATTTGCTCTGTTTGAAATCAAAGGCACATGTTGTAGTGACATATTTACTCTGTAATACTTTAAAGTCTTTATTTTTCATCACGGTTTTGATCTTGTCTTAAAGTTGAGATATCAGATGAAGGGATTTTTCTTTTTCTTTTTTTTTTTTTTTTTGGCTTATTGTTCTCTCTGTTTTGCCCTCCTGTTTGTAACTCACCTGAATCTGGATAACACAATGTATGATCCTTCCTTTTGAACCGATGCCTCTTGTGCACTTTTGTGATTCCTGTTCAATATTGTACAATAGAACTGACAATTGGTAAAATTTAGTTTAATTACACCACTGAGTTAGTGTCTTTTTTCAAAAAAAAAAATCTATTTCTGTAGAGGGACACATTTTTTGGGAAATTGCTCGACAGAGAGGACACGGGAGGTTTTCCTAATCCACACTGAGCTGCATATCAGTGCCATGGGTTCTGTGTAGGAAACTTAAAAAAAAAAAAAAAAAAAAAATAACCAGCTTACAAACACGCTGCCTGACATTTTGAAAGTCTTGAGGCATTTTTCCTGGATGAGAAGCACAGAGGAGGTGGAATGAACCTACAGTGCCAGAGCTGAGTCCCGTCGAGTACAGAAGCTCCGCCACCGCACGTCTTTTTCTCTGATGCTGATTTACATAGCACTAAATATAGCTGTAATCCACGCAGAGATGCACACAAGCAAATCAAATGAGGTGGGATTTAATCAGTCAGTGATGCATCAATTTCTGAGATCAGAACAAATAAAACACGTGAAGATATAAGCTGGTTTGAGGAGCGATGGAAAACACCTTAAACGTCCTTCGAGCTCTGAGAAAATAACTGCAGTAGTGGATCAGAGGACATGTTGCCTTGGCAACTTAATCCTACTGACTTTTATTTTTCTTGTGTAAATAATGGTGTGGATGATGGACTAAGGGATGTGTAGGTTTTAACTTGCATAGGAAAAAAAAAACAATCAGATTTTTGGAAACCACGTCAGAGTCTAATTTGTTTTCACCTTCAGAGATCAGCAGGTTTACAAAGGGGGGAAACTAATCAATACACTGTTTAAGGAACAATTTAGTGCTGAAATGATGGGATAATTGACCAATTAAGCCAGTCAATTGGAAATTAACTGTTGTGGGGCTGCAGCTATTATTTTCACTGGAAATTAATCTGATTATTTTTGATGAATCACTTTGTTTATTGTATAAAACGTAAAAGGAGAATAGTCTGTGATGTTCTGAAAGGTCATCTTTTGTGCAGCCAGCAGTGCAGAATCCAAAGACATTTAAACTACAATGATACAAAGGGAGAAAAAGGAGCAAACTCTTACAGCTGTATAACAACCAACCAAAAATGAAATGATTTAAATGAGTGACTTGATGTGGAGACTACTCATTTTTAGAGCATTTTCTGGTTCTAGCTCCTTTAATGTGAGAGGTTTATTTCAAACTGTAAACTGTAGACTAAAACTCAGACAGCTGTGTAAACATCTTAAATGATATTTAACAGCATATAAACTTTATTGAGTACACCTTCCTAGTATTGGGCCGGACCTCCTTTTGCGTTCAGGACTGCTTTAATTCTTTGTGGCTGAGAGTCAACAAGGTGCTAGAAACATTCCTCAGAGATTTTGGTCCATGTTGACATGACCGCATCACACAGTTGCTACAGATTTAACAACTGCACATCCATGATGAGAATCTCCCATTCCACAACATCCCAAAGGTCTACTGGATTGAGATCTGGTGACTGTGGAGACCATTTGAATAAGAGAACTCACTGTCATGTTCAAGAAACCAGTTTGAGATGATGTGAGCTTTGTGATATGGTACGTTATCCTTCTGGAAGCAGCCATCAGAAGATGGACACACTGTGGTCATAAAGGGATGGATGTGGTCTGCAACAATACTCAGGTAGGCTGTGATGTTTAAACAATAGTCATTTGGTACAAGGGGGCCCAAGGTGTGCCAAAAAAAAAAAAAAATCCCCAACACCATTACACCACCAGCAGCCTTAACCGTTGATACTAGGCTGGATGGATCCATGCTTTCATGCTGCTTATGTCAGATTCTGACTGTACTATTTGAATGTCACCGCAGTCATCCAACTTTGGTGAGCCTGTGCGAATTTTAACCTCAGTTTCTCGTCCTTAGCTGACAGGAGTGGAACCCAGTGTTGTGTTCTGCTGCTGTATCTGCTTTAAGGTTCGATGTGTTGTTCATTCAGGGATGCTCTTCTGCATACCTTGGTTCTAACAAATGGTTTATGAGATTTACTGTTTCCTTCCTATTAGCTCAATTAGCTTCTCCTCTGACCTCTGACATTAACAAGGCATTTTCACCTGGAGAACTGTTACTCAGTTTAGATTAGCAGCAGATTAGCAGTTGGCACTAACAACCATGCCACTTTCAGGGTCATGCAAATCGCCTTTCTTCCCCACTCTGAAGCTCAGTTGGAACTTCTTGACCATGTCTACATGTTGCTGAGTTGCTGTTGTGAGTGGCTGATTAGGTATTTGCATTAATGAGCAGCTGAACAGGTGTACCTGGTGAGTGTTGAACAAGAACAAAAAGGAAAAAATAAGGCCCAGTGAACTTTTTTAATCTGCATTCTTTTTTAATCAATTAATTTAGCTGCAGCTTAATCCCTGTTAACAGCCTCTGCACATGAATATGCATGACTGTACCCTAGGTCAGCAGATGTGTTCGCTGATTGTTCACAGCCTTAATGAACACCTTTTGGATGCCTGTCAGCCAGAGTAAAATAACCTACTGCGTGGACTACCATGAAATTTGAGCAGATATTCATGACCACCTCAGGATGAACCCTTCTCACTTAAGTCACCCTTTGTCTTATCATCTGGTGCCACCAGCAGCATGGTGACTTAACCTTTAGCTTGAAGCACTGCTTTGCCTGAATACAACCTCACAGAGGGTGGCTGTAAAGTGTTATTCTTTTCCAGGTATTTACTTTTTTTTTTTTTTTTTGCTACGGTGTCACGTTTCAAGTTTCAACTCTGGATAGCATCACTTTTTTGCCATTTACAAACATAATTAGGTCTTAAATTAAAAATTTTAAAAAGGTGAAACGTTTAGCAAAAAAAAAAAAAAAAAAATCCTTAATTGTCCTCAACTATTAGTCACACTCCCAACTGATACCCGGAGAGCAGCAGCAGCCTTTCTCTCTCTCTCTCTGTGCCCTCTCTGCTGTTCATCGCTGTCTGAATCTCCGCAAGGCTCATTGTGTGACTGGTGACGAGTGGGCGAGATGGTGAAACATCATTAAGAGACTATGCTGCTCTGTACATGTGTGTGTGTGAGAGAGAGAGAAAGAGAGATGGCACTGCAGGCCACTACCACGGAGACTTCTTGTTGCCATAGTAACAGGCTGCTGAAATTTGTGTTTATGCTCGATGGACGTGTTTGTCTAAATACCCGCCATGCGTGTCTTCCCCCAAGGTGCGTGACCCGTCTTCCACCTGAATCACCTGGGTGTTGCCAGCAGATTACACACCAGACTGACGGAAGCCCTGCAAACAGGAGACGTTCAAGAGCAGCTGCGGCCACCTCTGCTGCTTCTCTACGTACACAGAGCTGAATAAACTCAATCACAGCTGGCTGGTGATGTCTGAGCTGCCACGGCAGGAGATAGATACGTGAGAGCGAGGGCTACCAGCATGGATATTACTACGTGACTCATCAACGTGGGCTTAAAATCCGCCAAAGCCCACTCACCGGGGTTCACCGGCGCAGGTCTGGCGTGGCTTGTTTAAAGAACGAGGGCCCGGGTGCAGGTAACCTTTGGAGATCAGAGAACAACGTGAGCAAACCGAGAGGCAAAGAGTTCAGATGAATGCATTTTGGATCAAAGAGATGATGACCTGATGTGTCTTCATTTATTATTAAAACACAGCAGTACAGGTATCAGCCTCAGCCATCATTAATTCATCTGAGAAACACTAGAAATCAATTCATCCTGTCAAGCATTTAATGCTGCTGTTAAACAGTATTTTTAACTGTTTCAGAGGTTCAGGTAAGGAACACTTGTAAGAGATTCTAAATCTCATGAACAATAACAGCTGTCACAGGTTCAATGTTTGCCCCAAACATCAACAGTAACCTTTCACCAACCTTTTCTACAGTGATTAGAGACGGGGATGTGTAATTAATTCCATAATTTTAAAAGGAAGACTTAATTGCTGAAAATAGCAGCCCAATATTCTCAATTTGTCTCTGTGAATTTCATTTAGAAAGTGCCCTCCAATTAATCCTAATGCATTCACCAATTTCTGACATGGAAAGAAAAATCAGGGGCAGCGTGAGAGAGCCTGTAACGCAAACAATGACGAAGACTTCAGACATGCGGGGCTGTAAATAATTAATCCTGATGCATTCACTTTGCTGTAGCGCTTACTGGGGTAGGTTAAATAAACAACTGTTCAGATTTAATTACATTGAAAATGATAAGTTCAGACTGAGAGATGCGAGCAAAACGACTGTTTGTGTAGTGCTGCCTTCACTGCCTGCAGCACAAGCTTCCCTCTGGTGCGTGACAGTGTCGCAGAAGGCCTTCAGGCACCGATTTGGGAGAAATTCAATCATTAGCAGGAACGTTAAAAACAAAACGGCTCATTCCCTCTCACTGGGAATTTCTGCATACTGGAAACCGTTTTACAGGAAACTCAATCCTGATTCTGACGCTTGCTGTTTAGTTGCAATTTTGGATGCATTGCAACATCTCAGGGCTACTTGAAAAAGAAAGAGAGAGAGAGAAACACACCAAAGGGATTAAACGTGCAACAATTTGGACAAACTGCCACGTTTAAGTCGGAGGGGGCGTAATCCTGTTCTTGTCAAAGAAGCAGCTTTTTGGTGGAAAATTAGCAGCAACAATGAGCTGCAGGTCACAACTGTGAGGAAAACAGCGCGGGGGCTAATGTAAGACAACAGCTTCATCGGCGTGTGTGAGCGTGCTCGTGCGTTCTCAGCTGTCCCAGTCTGCGTTGTGTGCCTCGTCGTCAATTCTGTCCTCCTCATCTGAATCGGCTGCCACCTTCTTCATCCTCATCATGGCAGCTTTGATGCTGCGCTCCAGCTCGTTGTCGCCGCTGCTCGGGACCTCTGCTCGTGCAGGAACCACCTGCACATCCACAAAGTGGCACATTTTAAGTTACTGTGAAATCCATAATCAATACCAAAAAAACAAAAAAAACAAAACAAATGTAACTAACAACATTATCAGCAGCTCTGTTCTTTGTAGGTGCTGAAGTATAAGCAATACCAGTGACCCTGTAGTGATAACACCAGATCCTGCAACTAGACCAGCTGAATGGATTATAGTCAGCTCCTTGGTGTAGCTGTTGAGCACATTTGCCTAACATGTGAAAGCTCCCTGGGTCGAGCCCAGAAGGAGACACAAACCCAGCAAGTTAGTGTACTCCCTGTGCTGGGCCCAAGCCCAGATAAATGGGAGGACTGCATCAGGAAGGACGTCTGGTGGAAAATCTGTGCCAAAGCAAATATGCGGATCCATCCGTTGCGGTGACCCCTTGGGAAATAAGGGAGGAGCTGAAAGTACGTATACATGTGGCTGCTGACGTCTATAGGGGGCACACTTTTTAGTGCAGTTTATATGAAGTACTAACACATACAATAAATGTAGCATAATTAAAATGTTTGGATCAAGAAAATGTTGCATGTATGCTGTAAGTTTGCTTATAGGTAATGAGAGGTAATGAGAAAACCCCCCAAAAAACCTACAGTTATGATTTCTTGTATTCTCCTGCGGTTGCTTCTTATTCATCATCAGGCATTCAAGTTGCTAAATGACATTTCTTTAAAGAACAGCAACTTAACCAGCAAAGTGTGCTGCTAAACGCACCATTAACTGCCAATATACAAGCCTGTAATTTAAACAAAATCTAACAAAGTTAAGTGAGATGGAGTTGGACACATGAAGGTTAAAAATGCTGTGCCTGTCTAATGTAGCACAATGCAAATATATAATACAGTTTTATAGGTTTTATATTAATATAAGGTTTTTTTATGTTCAGTTTGCAAAATGCTTGTGTAGGACACAAGCAAGGACAAAAGTGTGTAGGACAAAAGTACTTCACACACAACCTACACAACTTGAAATCCAGAAACAAATTACACCCTTTTAAATTTATTAGCATTGTTCTACAATTTAAACCTCATATGGGAGCTGTTTGTGGTGCAGATCAGTGCTCGCTTGTATAGCTTTCATCCAGCACACGTCCTCCGAAAAAAATCAGGATGTGAACGGCTGTTTTGACAGTTTCTATAACAGCACATACACAGCTCCTTTCAAACCCCATTTCACAAGTGGAAACCTGGTGATCACACTAAACCCCTGTGAACATTTGTCTTGCAGACTGAATTTGGCTGCAGTTACTCCTAACTGCCCCACAAATGTGTTGCTCGTCACTAACAGATGGTTAGCGAAAGGAACATCTTCTTCTACACTAAGAATAAGGAAGCTTATATCTATTTCATAAGCCAAAAAGGTGGCTGATTTGTATCTGCAGTAAACAGCTGAGAGCCCAAAGGCCGGTGGTCCTTACTGAAAATGATGATCAGACATTGCTCAAGCAAAATTTGTTGGGTAGCATTTTCAGATGCAGATTAATACTTAAGTACTAGAACCCAATGCTCTGATATTTGGAGGTTTTTATTGTTTAAGAGTTTTGTCCAAGACACATACTGAGCCAGGTTTTTCACAGTTGGATCATCAACTTAGAAAGCCAGTGCTCTCTGGACAAACTATGGAACGGTTCCAGAGTGTCTAAATCACTCAGTTTAGCTTTTCTGTCCTGAAATTTCATCATATTTTTATCAAGTGACACATACACGGATGCAATCGATCTGCAGTAAGCGAATACCGGTCAACATGTTAAACATCTCACCTTCTTTAGGGTGACTCCCTGTCGGATGGCAGACATCAGACTGCTCCTCGCGTCCACGGTGGGGCTTGGCTTGCTGGGCGCGGGGACCTTTCGAAGCGTCATCTGTCCACGCTGCAGTGAGGCCAACACCTCATCCATGGTTCCTGCGATAATACCGAAATAAAGGAGAAACAGTTTTAAAACGACGGAAGAAGCTGCGCTGCTGATGGCAGTTTTTCCCAGTTCTTGGCCTGCTGCACAAATCATTATTAAAACAGCTTTCTTTGAATGTCCTCCATTTCACATGAGCTCATAAAAATGAAGCTGCAACGGACTTTACTGTCCCCCTGGAGCTGAGAGTGTGCATAAGCACGACCACTACTGAAGGTAAAATGCCTCCTCTGGCCTCGTGGGAAAAGTTGGGAATTTAGGACAGAACACTATGTGCAGACACACACACACACACACACACTTACTCACTCACTCTGTAAGTACAATTTTCTCTGTAACAAACAAATACAACGTTCCCAGCAGCCAAACAGAAATCACATATGCTGCTCCCTTTTATTCTTCATTTTTTTGGAAACAAGCGCTGAATTTTGCTGCATGTATTTTACTCTCACCTATATTTTGTTTGAGCATGTTCTTGGCTGGAAAAGGAGGGTTCTCTTTTTCACTCAGAGGCATCGGTGCATCCTCGGATAAGGGTGAAGCTCGGGCAGGTGGAGGAGGTACGGCAGGAGGCAGCGGCGGGGGAGGGGGAGGCGGTGGGGGAGGGGGTGGGGCAGTTGGAGGGGGAGGGGGTGGGGTGGTTGGAGGTGGCGGCCCAGCGTAGATTTGGACAGGGATATCTTTAGCCTGCTGCTTTTTGGCCATTTTTTTGCGTCTAGGCGCAGGTCGGATGGAGGGAGGGGGTCCTTCAGAAGCGGGAGTGGGGCTGAGGCTGATGATGGACATCGGCTGGGAGAGAGACAGGGCTTCTGGACAAGATGATGAAGTCCTGGACTGGGGCGCTTTCAGGATGTACTGGCCCGGTCGCTTCTGGAAAGAGAAAAAAAAAAAAAAAAAAAAGTCAGAGAGGAGGGAGATGGTTTGAGATTTTAAGTGTGATGATGTCTGCAAGATGCAGGCATGAGCTGAAGCACATGCATTAATGTTTTGTTTTAAATAAGCATGACAGTGATGTGAGATTAAAGTAAGGTGAGGGTAAATTAGCATTAAATCTCAACACACTTAAAAACAGGGTAACTCCAGTTCACTGAAATGAAAAAAAAAAAAAATCTCACTACAGAGGTCGCTCAATTCTGGCTCAAGAAGCACCAGTTTTGATTTAAATGCATAACTGTATTAATTTTTTAAATTCTCAAGAGTTACTAGACTAGGCTCAAACTATCTTATTACTAATAAACATCTGCAGTGTTGTCCAGTCAAAGGCAGTGAAGCGCAATGCTGAGCTGGAGATCGACAGCAATTTACAAATCAATGTAAAATCATTCACTGGTCTTCATAACGCATATGTCCAATTGTGCTGCTCACTATGGGCTTTATGGGCATATAGTCAGTAGTGAGCAGTACATTTAGACACTCATAAACAAGAGAAAACAAGGGAGTGATTTTAAGCACAGGAAACAACTGTCAGCTGTCTAAAAAACTATTCCAGTCAAAAACTAGAACTTCTGCCTCGTGGGTGTATTTCGGTGTGGGTGGAAACAAAAATTCAGCGTCACCAAGTCATTGTCTAACCAAACGTCACAATCTCCCCTTCTATTCTGCACTACATTACAATGCTGCAGTGAAGCTGAACTTTCTGTGTTGCAATTAGAGTATCAATTTCCTAAGGCCAAAAACTTGTTTCACAGTGACCTTTGACCACCAAGATCCAAAATCTTTCTTAAGTCTAGGTGAGTAAAACTACTTTCCTTTCTTAAAGGGCACGGCAGGTAGCTCCGCATGTTTGATTTGGCAGAATTTTATGCCAGACGCCCTTCCTGGCACAAGCCCAAGGTGGATTTGTGTCTCCTGCAGGAATTGAACCAGCAACCTTTCGCTTGCCATGCAAATATGTTAACCACTACACTGCAGAGGCACGCTCTTAAGGATAGGCCAAATGTAAATTCTCTCAAGGTAATAGGAAGTACATATGGAAAACCTGAAATTACAATGCCTACAGTTATGGCCGACACCAGCGTACTGATGCAGGGCTCTCTTCCTGGGCTCTCTTCCTGGGCTCCAGTGCATTCTTTGAATAAGAACCACTTTGAGGGATACATCCTCCATAACCCATGCACGTCTGCACTGAGGTTTATTGAGCTGAATGCTAATGCAATTCGTGATTAGGTGTTCATAATGACAATGCTTACATGCTAATGTAAGATAAGATAGGTGTAATCTTTTCTAAATCTTTTCTAGTTGGCAACCACTACACTGTAAAGCAGAAGCTGATGGAAATGCCATTAGTTATATTTCTATTAAAGTAAACAAAGCCCCGCTGTCACACTGAAAATGTCAGTGGATCACTAAAGTTATAAGCCAACAGTGAAGAGCCGTCCACGCACAGTTTGAAGCTCTGCTGTAAGACAGCTCATTACTAAAAAAGCCCGTCTACAGCCACAACCCGTGGTGATCAGAACTTCCTCCGATGTGTGGAGCTGAGTGGTTAATAACTGAGTTTTTATTTTTGAGGTGAACTATTGCATTGAGAGGGTACGATGCAGTATCCCCTTGGGTTTTATTAACTCAAGTGAGCAGCGGGCGAAGGCAGAGAAGAGACAGTGCGAGAGTCTGACCTCTCTGAAGGATCGTAATCGGCTCAGAGTCTTCTCTCGCTCCTTGTCCACCCACTCCTTCCTCCTCTGCTCCTCCTCCTTCCTCTTCTCTCGTTTCTGCAGACAACAGAGGGAGACACTGAGCGGTACTAGAGAGAAACAGCGGGGTTCATTTGCGGCTTCTGCCGATGTGGGAGCATCTCTTTCGGTCGTGCTGTCATCCCAGTTGACTTACCAAGTGGACCTGATGATGCTGGGTGAATACTACGGAGCTCTGTTTTGCTGCCAGCTGCTTCTGCTCATTGGCATCCATGCATTGATCCTAAAGAGATGCAAAAATACTATTACCTAATTTCTCAAAAATGCATTTTATTTTTAACTGTAGACACCACAGGCAGAAATTGCTGTTTGATCAAACAGTTCTGAAAATGTCCAGAAAATGCAGCTGCAATACATCACATTTTAATTAGGAGGCCATTATTTTTAATTTTTCAATGGCCCTGTTTTTACTGCATTCCCTCCCTGTGGATTACTCTGAGTAACTAGGCTGCCCTTCCCATTTTGTTCTGAGTAATACATTTTTTTAAATCAAATAAGCAAGCAGCCAACAGTAGGAGAAAAATGCCAACTGCTTCAACTACTATGTCAAGCTAAAAATAAACCAATGTAGTGAAGACATTTTAAAAAACTCAGCATTTGGAACACGAAGAGGACTGAGAGGGAGGACAACAGCACCATCTTCCATTAACATTTATTTACAATATGTTTTTTCACAGATCAATACTTTTGCCTTGAAAAAAAGAACTGAAGTGCCAGAAAAATAGCATTCTCTACAAAACTACATGAAAAAAATAAATAAAATTGCCAAGATATGAATTGTATATGTGTGTGTGATTTTTTTTTTTTTTTTTGTGTAGGGTTTGCAGCTCACTTTGCATTATTGTGAGTATTTTTCATTTAAAACAGAAAAAGACAATGAATTATCAACAGTAATTGTTTCTGAGTAGAAAAATTTCCACAAAGTTTCATCAGTTTTGATTCAAAAGGGTTTGAGTGATATTACTTACTTACTCACACATATATAAACACGCAGAGACAGTCAGACATACAGACGGGGGTGAAAACATAACCTCCCTCCACCTATCGGTGGGCGAGGTAATGATTTCACATCAGCAGCACTCGCCCACACCTTTTTGTTGCGCAGGTAAGCTCGTCGGGCACAGATGTTGCCCCGCTTGGTTTCCAAAGTCTGTAGGCGTCTTTTGAGCTGACTGACAGCTGGAGAGTCTGCTTGATGAACACCTGTGTGGACCATGCTCTGCAGCTCCTCTGGATCCTCACACACATCATAGTACACGACCTGCTCCTTCAGCTCTGAAACACAAATGCAGCACAGTCACTCTGACACTATCTTTGTTCAAACTACACAACTAACACTGAGAAACATCTGCAGAGTCGTGCAGTAACACTTCTCCGATCCACACCTAATGCTGTGCCATCAGATTATTTAACTATTGTCACCACAACATGATCCACACAACCAGCCTCATGCCCACTGTCACAAGCACCAAAGGTAGATGTCACAGTTAGCGTCAGAGTTACTTTCATGTTAACTGTAGTTGTGCAGCTTACATGGAGTTAAAAAAATCTGATCATTTCCTGTTTTGATGGCAGAAATATCTAGTATGCCTTATTAGCTTAAGAGAGAACTACTTAACCCTGGTCAAATTAGTGCAATAAAAGCAGCTCCTTGGTTGATTATGAGGGGCTTTAAAGGGCTTTTAAATATATTTCAATTAATCTGACGAATGCAATGCCTTTATTATTATTTTCTGTTTGAATTTGCAAATTTATTATCTTTATATCCATGCAATATACATGGATATGATAATTCATATTTCCACATGTGCAAAAGAAAAGTTCCAGGTCTCCTTGGTAACTGCACCAAGTACTTTATTAGCATTACAGTAGATTTCTTCTTATTTGCGCCTCTTTTCATGAATAATAAATGGCAGAGAGCACGCTGCTGCTTCTTAGATGGGAAATTAAACCTGAAAGCTGTAAAGGTAAACACGCACACAGCCAAAGTCACCAGACAGGTAGCTGCACAGCGTGCACGCGGAAGCACCTTTGAAGCAAACATGTCATGTCTCACGAGGAGCAATTAGAGAAATATTTACATGAACAAAATACAGTATTTCCCAGAAGGAACCTCTTTCCACAACATTATAATGTGTTGACAATCCAACACATTATAATGTAGCGGAGGGGGAAACATTGTGTAATGTGTCATTTTAATCATAAATGACACAGAGTCCGAAGGGTGTTGAATCAGCTCTGTGGTAATTGTAGTGTTGTTATATTGTAAGGTGTGTTTAGAATATTGGGCTTAATGAGGTGGAATAAATATAAGAGACACTTTTCAAGGCAATGCAGTGCAATAAAACACATCATAAACACACAAGCTAAAAAGGCGCCGTTTTGCTGAGGCAGCATAAAAACAAACAGTAAGTTTTTTTGTTTTTGTTTTGTTTTTTTTAAAAAGGGCCAGTTCACCAAATTTCCTCCATTTTTTAAGGACACAGTGCACACCATGCCACTTAACATCTCTTTGGGAATCACCTTGTTGGTGCAAAAAGTTTTTGTCTGTCAAACTGAGTTATCTTTGGCATTTTTGATATATTTAACTTAAGAAATTGTGACCGGCTACTAGTAACAAAGATACCATTTAAAATTGGCTCTTTGCTAAGTTGTATGTTTGCTAAGGCTAGGTGCCTTGGGACATTCGTAGATCAGTGTTAAGTGACTTAAAAACAAACAAACAAACAAACAAAAAACAGCTGAAAATGGTCAGGTACAAGGACTGGACTGAAAATGAGTGAAAAAGCAGCCAATGTCCAAAAAACCCTTTTAAAGATGCTCAAAAAGCCTGAAGAACTGCTGCTCAAGGCCACTTTAAAAACAAGAAAGTCTGGCTCCTTGGAAGCAAAACATAAAGACACCAATGGTGGCTCAAGACTTCTGCACTGTACTCTGCACCAACAAATCTGCTGTTCAGCACCACAACGTAAATGTTAGCATACCTTTAATCTGTCGTCTCAGGGGTTCAATCTGAGCCACCAGGAGCTGCTCTTCATTTTTCAGGATTTCAAACTTGGCGTCATACAGTTCTAGCTGGGTTTCGTAGAACTGCAGCTCCAGACGGTCCACAGTGTCATGCTTCTGGCCGTCCTCAAACGCAGACCTTAGATCAGCTCTCTGGACTCTCACAGATAGGTTCTCTAGCTACAAGGCAACAGCAGAAAAATGTTACATCAGCCCCATTAAAAGGATCTTAATGGTGGCATGTAAAAAAAAAAAAGTGCTCTTTTGTATGCAACAGTGAATACTTTTTGAGAGCTCACTACTTGTCCTTGAACATTTTGATCAAAATAGGCTTTGCTTTCAGCCACGCTATTGGCAAAACACACACACACACACACACACACACACACACACACACACACACACACACACACACACACACAAGTGTGTTTTTCTATCTTTGTGGGGAATTTCCATTGACTTCCATTCATTTCTACAGCCTAAACCTTACCTTTACCCTTTTCCTAACCCTAACCATCACATACCTAACCCTAACCCTAACCTAAACTCAATTCATACCTTAGCCCTAACTCTGACCCCTGACCCAAAAACAGGGTTTCCCCTTGTGGGGACAAGGTTCCAGTCCCCACAAGGAGCAATTGGTCCCCACAACGTAGTATATGTCAGGAAAATTGTCCCCACAAGGTATTATAAACATACGCACACACACACACTCACACACACACAAATCATTTGTGATGGACACCCTGTCTGAAGACAGTTGAATCTCTCTAAGCTTTCATGCTGTGATGAAATGAGCTGAAACCAACAGTTACCTGCAGTGGTAGGGCTACAATGTGCAGCATGTGCCATGTATGAGCTTTTGCATTCAAGGCAACTGTACAGCCTTGAGATGCTCTTAATTATATCAAACACAAATACACACACTGTTGCAATGTGACACAAAAGCCGCAGAGACTGAAGCGGTGCATGCATACAAACATCTGGGATATCTGCAGGCACACTGGCACGCTCAAAAGAGTCACCGAGTTGTGCTGCCAGCAGCACAAGAGTTTGCGTAGGTGTAGCTCACTGATTTCACTATGTACACTCGCACACAGCTGCAAATGTAAAGGCCAATGTTGATTTAACAGTGGTAGATAATGCCAGCATCCTCAAATGTGATTTTTTTGTAGGAAGGTAAAGGTGTTGGGGGTTGTTCACTTTGCTCTTTTCAAGAGCTCAAACCACAGCATGACCACCCCCCACCCCCATGCAGCAGTAAGCGATTTCGTACAGCATCCCCAAAAATGCTGTCATCCTGACACCAGAAACATCCTCCCGGTGCAGTCACAGATTTGTGTATAGCTGGCACATTTTGAGTATGCATATATGCACGCAGACACACTCACTTATTCATGCATGAAGTATTTGGGGGCGGAGGAGTGGGGTATATTGAGGGGATTCTCTATGTTTTCAGAGAGGTTTTATAAATAGATCAAAGGAACACCGCAGCCACAGATTCACATCAGACTGGAATACCAAGTGAATGATACATGAGAGCGAGTAGGCACTGTGTCACATCTCTACTGACTTACAACTACTACAAAAGCAGTGTTGGCCTTGGCATTGAAATAGAGTCGTGAATGAGAACTAAAGCCTTCCAACTGTGCCGCACTCCAGTGATATTATCGAATGTGCTGAGTAATTACAGAACCACTAGAAAAGCAGTTGACAGAACAGAAACCACACCCTCTCCTTGATGCCATCTTTCTTGCGGCTGAGGCACATCTCTGTAGCTCTCATGTGCTGCAGGGTTTCTTTGGCCAACAGGAAGCGCAGTTTCTCCAGCCTGGGAGCCGCCGACGCCCAGGCAGCGGGTCCAAAACGACACTTATCCTCCTCCATCTGTTTCACCATACCTGGAAGTGTGCACACGGAGCTGTTAGTGCCTCTGGTTTTATAGGAAGATTTGGCTTCTGAACTGTTCCTAATATGATTTAGAAAACCTTAAAATGCCAACAAGAAAGATGGCTGCAATTAATATGAAAGTTATAATTAGGGTCTATATATGTATCCTTACAAGCATGGAACTAATCCCATTATCCAATCCTCAAGGGTTTCCTTTACAAACCATTTCCTCTGAAAAGAATGTGTGCTTTATCTGGACATTTTGATTATTTACACATTTGATGGATATCTATGTATTTGAACGCCGATTCAATTTAACTTGTGACTAGTGCTGCATGTTTTTTGTCCCCTCTGTGTAAAGCATAAAAGGAATTAACCAAACAATCTATACAAAAATAAACACAGCAACTTATACCAGCCAGAGCCTTTGAAGTCTGTGCAAAGTAGGTGACAGTGATGTCCTGAATTGAGGCGACTGCATCCTCTGCTTTCTTTCTCCACTCTTCCGCCTCCTTTTCCAGAGCTGCAATTCTCTTAGGACCCAAGTCTTCAAACTCCAAAGACTTCTGCAGACAACCACAGCAAGCAAAACAGTGGACAGCTTTACACTCAGGGACTGAAGAGTCCTGTAACAGGTCAGTCTATCAGTGCTGTATGTGGCTCAGCAATAATGAATTCACCAATTATGAGTGATCACCAAAGGACATATAGTACAGTACTGTGCAAAGGTTTTGAGCCACCCCCCATTTCTTTAAATTTCACTTCCAAGGAACTAGACTAGGGTTTTTCGTTTTTTTTTAAAGAGGTCTTTAGCAACAGCTCTTGAGGCTTTCTGAAGGTCTTTGAAGGTTTTTCATTGGACATTGCCTGTTTTCACTCATTTTCAGTCCTGTCCTTGTGCTGGACCATTTTCAGAGGAATGTTTTTTTTGTTGTTTTTGTTAAACCACTAAACACTGACCTTTAATCATTCAAGCATAAAAAGGCACCTAAATCAAGGAATGAAGCAGTGTTGCATCTACGCATTACAGATGGCAGATGAGCAGTATCTGAAAGTCACGTTCTTAAAAAATCCACTTGACACAGAACCCGAGAGATGCGTGTGGCCCTTCAGTTGATCCATCTACTTACTATTCACCAAAGTAAAAAGGTCATTCTTAAGGAAGGAAAACAGGGAGAAAAGGCTGAGGTACATCAAATTACACAAGAACTGAACAGAAAATCAGTGAGAACAGGTCTTCTGGAGCAATGAGTCCAGATTTGAAATTTTTGGTTCAAATACTGATCAATATATACAGAGAGGTCAGGGCAGAGGCACAGCAGTGAGTGTCTGTATCTGTAAGGCACGGTGGAGGCTCTCTCATGGTTTGGGGCTGCATTTCAGCCAGTGGTGTTAAAGATCTTGTCAAAATTGAAATGATAAAAACAGAAAAGTGCCATCAGATTTTGAACCACCATGCAATACCATCTGGAAAACATTTGAAACAGGCAATAGTTTCAGCATGACAATGATGATAAACACACTGCCAGTGCAGTAAAAGCATACCTGGATAGAAAAGAAAAACACCCAAACACACACATATATATAATGGAACACAATCAGTCATGGATTGGCCTCCCCAGAGCCCAGACCTCAACATTACTGAAGCAGCGTGAGATCATCTCAACAGAGAACTGCACCTCCTTTCCATTTTCCTATCAAAATATAAACAAATGAGCAGGGTGCCCAAGACTTTTGCAGTGTACTGTAAATTAAAATAAAAAAATAAATTATACACACACACACTTTTCTTTCACTAACAAAGAATGCTTCAGATTAAACATGTTCTATAATCCTCCCTTTTCTTTTTCGTCAAAATCGTAATTTTCTGTTATTAAAACAAACAACATCTCCTGTGTGTAACCATGCACAACATCCTAACAAAGAGTGTATTTACAAGGATGTCTATCTTGTAAAGGCAGGCGAGCTCTCTCATGTCCCTGAAAGGCTGCAGGAGGTACTGGAAGAAAGTTGTGGCAATAGTGACCAGGTCCTGGTAGGCCTCGTCTTCTTCCTCATAGATGCTGAGCAGCACAACCATCCTGTCAGCACCGCTGTGACTTTGTAGCAGCTGTGAAGATGAAAAACAAACACCACCGCAACTTAGTTTTTCTCTGTAGGACTTTTCATATTTAGAATGAACTGGAAAAACCACTTCTTTTTTTTTTTTTTGGTGCCACTCCGAGGCGGCTAACATAACAGTTGACATTAGACCTTTCAGAAAACAACTTGGGTGGGCTGAAGGTAGCCTTGTGAAGTCACTTCAAGATGAGGTTAGTGGTTGAACACCACATGGATTCCTGGACTCAGTTCTCTGATGCTGACTGCTGAAGTCAAACAAATTTGCTCTTCATATTCAGGTACAGTATATTGATATTGGTTAAGAAAATGTGAGATCACTTGGATTCATGACACATAAACATAAGGTACTAGTAAAACAAGGATTAGTCTATTCCACGACATCTCCCAGCATATCAGAAGAACAAAGTTTCCACAAACTGCCATCTGAGACAGTCAAACAGCAGCATAGGATTTTCATGAAGGTATCATTTACAGCAGGACTGTAACATTGGATTACATAGATATGTTACACTAGGTATGGATACTGATATATTTATTGTACTCGTGCCAATGCCATTATCAGTTCTTCTTACAGGACCACTTTCTTATTGTCTCTTTGACTGATTCCTGATCAGTTCTATGTATGGGGAAACAAATAAACAGGTTTTCAGCTCAGTGAGCTGTATTATGTTGTCTGTGGTAACTGTAGAAACAGAGTAAAAAAGAAAGTTATAGCACTGGCATGTAAAAACTCTACTGTCAAGACTCTGGCCACATTATTTTGATAAAAGGACTCAATAAGCCTCGCTGCATAGAGCAGCGATCCAGAGCATCTCAGATGGAACTAGATCTCTATTCCGATGCCCATCTGATGCATTTTGCTCATAGTCTTAAATCTCTGAGCTTCTGGCTGTCATTTTACTGCTTTTTGCTGTCACTTAGCTGTAAAACAAACTAAATGCATGTTAAAAGGCTGTAAACAACAACAAGAAGAGATCGGTGCTTGTGGTGTTGCAACATCTGAAGCTTTGGCTGTAATACAAACTGTAGCAAAGGTTTGCAGAGTCATGGTAGACCTGATTTAGATCTACACCACCACTGAGCGGTGCTAGTCCGGTCAGACTACAGTTTTAAACTTCTCAGAATAGGAGAGCATGCACAATCCCCCCAGTGAAGACTGTAATAACCAGGGCTTCGCGTAAGAGCTGGCGTCTGCGGCTCTTCTCACCTGTCTCAGGTGACCCTTGGCCCTTGACATCTCCTCCTGCATGCTCTTCTTTTTGAACTCCTGTAAATTTTCAAAGTACTCCTCAACATCCCGGTCATCCTGTGCGAACAAGGTATCGAGAACAATCTTTCGCCCGCAGAGGTCAATGGCCGTGCTGAAATATTTCTCGAGTTTCCTACATGGCCCATCATAATCCCTCTCTTCGTCATCTTCGGGACCTGACCTCCGATTCAGGAAAAGCAATTCCCAAATGTTGTTGCCCTCTTCAAACTTTGACAAATCCGGAAAGCAGCCTCCCAGGACGTCTGCTACGCACGTAAACTGCTGATGGATGTGCCTCAAATCGCTGACGGAGAAGAGTCCTGCCCAGCTCATCTGCGGGTCGTCGGCGGCAGGCTCGGATTTGCGTTTCTGCCGCTGTAACGTCCGGTTGTGGCAGGTGACGGCGAACTTACTTTCGATTACGTTCCACTGCACGATAAAGCCCAGTTTAAACGTCTCATCTTCCTCAAAGATGTTGTTCTTAACGGCCACCCACCCCTCCAGGCTGTCTAGCCGCTCACACTCTATGCTGTTCATCTTAAAAAGAGCTGTTTCACTTTGGCCTCCGAGGAGCTGCTGGCTCTGTTTACAACGTCCGCCATTTGTCTGACGTCAGTTGCCTTCACGAGCCTCGGAAGTATCGGAGAATGATCGTTGACGGTTTTACAATGCCAAACATCTACGTAAAAAAACAAACAAACAAAAAAAAAACGCTGTTTTGCATTTAGTAGAAAATCAATATTAAGATACAGTAGGTATCTTAATTTTGTGGCGTAAGAAGATGAGTAAAACACGTCCTCTAATAATGCAGGAAAACTGTTTCTCTTGAGCAAGCTACCTTATAGCTTTGCTTCATTTTAGATAATAAAAACAATAATCACGAAAAGTACGGTACAACTTTGGTCATTACGAGCAGGCGGGTCTCTAATCCAGTGCGTTTGAACGGTCATGGTGGGACTTTTACGAGGATCCCTGAATGCGGCATAAGGCTCTCGTACTGGGTTTAACTTTGACCTTTGAATCACATGCTCGGGGATTTCCAACTCCTAAAAATTAAAGCATTTAACTTTTAGTTGTGGTTATTTACATTGTCGACAGATCTCAGGCCTCTAGCGAGTCTGAATCTTACGTTTTATTTAATGAATGACGAACTTCCTCCG
Organism: Archocentrus centrarchus; assembly: GCF_007364275.1. Classification (NCBI taxonomy): domain Eukaryota; kingdom Metazoa; phylum Chordata; class Actinopteri; order Cichliformes; family Cichlidae; genus Archocentrus; species Archocentrus centrarchus. Next base: position 8,476,475 of record NC_044348.1, on the reverse strand, counting down.
TGGATGTTTGGCGTGCCTGTGAAATCCGAGCAAATGCAGCCCCGTCTATTTTTGTCGCTGCTTTTGCTTTGGAGCTGAACGCCCACAGCTGTCTTGACTGATACTGCTGCTGGCCTGAAATGGTTGTTTAGAACCGACCGGCTCCCTCAATTTTCCAGGTAAATTTGTTGTCAGCTGCATGTTCACTCTAAGAGTTATATACAGAAATTATGAAGAGGGGAGTTATGACCTATGTTGCTGTGTTTGTTAAATTCTCATCTGATGCAGTTTTAAAATATTATTTCATTAGGGTACTCACCTACAGATTGATATCAGGTAACTTAAGCCTCTCTCCTCCCTCAGTCCCTGCCATCATGGACCTGTATGAGATCAGAGGAGGCAGGCTGGGTGTGATTGCAGAGGAGGCTGAGCACCAGGAGTTAAGCATAGAGTCTACTGCTATGGAGACCTACAGTGCAGGCTCATCTCCATCTCCCACTGGAGCAGAAGATGGAAGTGATGAGGATGATGTCTTTAAGGAGGGAGAAACTGAGGTGAGGACACTAACACTAATTCATCACAGGATATATTTTCCTATTTTATCTGACCGCTGTTCAGCCACAGCGGTCTCACTGCATTTGATCATTTCTCTGAGAGAGAACTGGGCTAAATGGCAGCATAAATACAGAACACAGCAAACAGCAACATAAGTTCTTGCATAAAGCAGTAGAGGTAACTGTTACCCCGACTAGGCTGGGTAATAGTCTATGTTGCAGGTTTGAATTAAAAGTGGAAAGACCTGAAGTTTGCTGTCCAACTGCTTTCAGGGGGAGATCATCTCGATTAGGGATCAGTTGCAAGAGAAGGTTGCAGAGATGGAGAGCTTCGCAGGTCATCTGGAAGAGATCTTCCTCACTGTAGAGGTACTACTCAAAAGCCTAGTTTGATGAAAGCAATGTGATTTGTTTTGACATAATTTTATTGTTTTATCATCATGTGAACATGCAGGGATATGCTTCTTTTTTTTTTACTCGACAGTAATAAAGTTGTCAGTAGCCAGTTTTATAACACGAAAACTCTGAATGTGGGAATCACATCATCATTTGTTCTTTAATGTATAACAAATGTGTAAACCTCTGACCAACTACACCACTCTGATCATATTAATGTATGCACAGGAGAATTTTGGCCGTCAGGAGCAGCACTTGGAGCACCACAATGACGTGCTGCAGACGTTGTCTCAGCGACACGATGAGAGCGCAGCTGGATTGCAGGAGGAGAAGAAGAGTAAGCTGGAAGCCCTGTACAGCCAGCTGCTGGCCTGTGGACGGGCGCTCGATGCCTCCAAGGAGCTCATTGAGACGGCGCAAGAGATCTACCGCAGCCAGGACAAGAGGCTTTTCCTGAAGGTGATTCATGACTCCATCGGATCATTTCTGCAGATGGACAACAAAAGAATGGCCAACTAATGTTGTTGTAGATATGAAATATTATTTTGCCTTTATTTTTTTTTTTTACTTTGCTGTTAAAGTGATTTCTCTGGATTTCATTGACAGACAGTTATGCCCACCATTAAAAGGTAACCACGGTGCTGCACAGTGAGCGTGCATGGTGTAATTTTAAGAGACTAAGCATCAATAACATGTGATTTTCTTCCCTGCAGCTTCAGACTAATTTTACATAACTTGATTTTAGATGTGCATTGTTTAGTTTACATAGAATCTGAACAAACTCCACCCACTGCACAAAACGTGGTTGAATGCTCAAAGAAAAGCATGTGTGTGGACTGGAAGTTTGAAGATTTCTTTTTTAATGATCAAACTGTAAGCATTGCAAGTGATCATCCACCGGACAGCACATCGCATGCTGCATTACCATTATGTTTCCTTGTTTTTGATTCAGGGCTTCTTTTTTTTTTTTTTTTTTTGTACTACACTAGAATTGAGGAGTTTGCCAAAGATGAGGTTGACTTCACGTTGTCTACACGTCTTGAATTTAACACGCCGCTCGCTGACCTGTCGGATGTCAAAACCATGATGGACTCGATCAACGTCGTGCCGGGTCTGTATTCACAAATCGCCTCCTTTACTTCACCGAAAACTCCAAATTTAGGAACGTGCAGTTCTTTTCCACGTCACAAGATGTAGTGACTGCTGGATACAAGGCGTTTCCCGCATCACTGAAAATGAGAATCATAATAATAAAAACAGCACAGAGGTGTCAGTGTTGCGCTTTAACTAGAACATGCTGCCTTAACATTTAGCTTTTTGGGCTTTTTTTTTTTAATGTTATGACTTGATAATAATGCTGCATTAACAGTGAATCTCTTCTGTTTAAAAAAACATAAAAGCTCCATCCGCCCCAGTAATCAATCCCCAGATGCCCAACTCTGCCACCCAGACATCCCTGCATGTGTGCTGGAGCTTGTTCTCTGATGACACAGTGGAGTACTACGAGCTTTACTACCGACCAGTGCTGGAGGATACACCAGCAGACAGCACCTTCACACCGCTGGGTATAAAACAGAGACGCTTCACCACAGACGCGCACTGCATGATAGTGTCACCATCTGCTGCTCAGCTTGTACCTATTGATGCGGCAATCCCGCATTTCTTTGAACATATGCCGATCTGAATGTGTCCTCTCTTTTCAGTAAGTAAGGCAACGGTGAAGGAGACACACTGTACTGTGGCAGATCTGCTGCCCAATGCTCAGTATGAGCTCTGGGTTACAGCTACCAATACCACAGGCATCAGTCCAGCCAGCGAGAAGGCTTTATACATGACAGGTAATAAATGTCACTCCTCCATCTACATGATGAGTTATTAAACTTGTGGCAGTTAAAATAATAATTGCTCTGCCACTTTTCTTGGTTCTGTAATCACTCCAGACTGGCATGTTAATGGGAATAAAGTCTAAATCTTCTCTCCCTAGTGCCATCACCTCCAGTGATTAAGCAGAGGGAGTGCAGTAGCTGTCCAGAGGCTGCTCTGATCCGCTGGGAGTCAGGAAACACCAACCCTGTAGACTCCTACACAGTGGAGCTCAGGGAGATGGGTGCTGATGGCACAGAGAGCAGCATCACCGAGTAAGAGCTGTTATTAACAAGATGGATTCAGTAAGCTCAAAATTTAATTCTGCTCTTCCTGAAATTTGCCACTTTGAAGAGGTCACGCCTAAAGTTAAAGTAGCTCAGTAAAAATAGAAGGACTTCGCTGGAAATGCAGAACTTCAAAGATGCAGTACTCCGTGATATTTGTCTTCACTGGCTTTTCCTTTGATTAAGCTTTCGCTTCAAAATAAACAAGCTAGTGTTAGTGCTTGCCTGGGATTTTTTTTTTGTTTTTTTGAGGTCCCATGGATATAGAGCTGCTGAATCAAGATGCACTCTGTCCTAGAAATCTATTCTTAGCTTCAGCCCTTGCAGTACTGTTAGCCTCAGCTAGAATGCTGTGCCCACATTTGGGGTCATTTTCATCTCTCATCTGGTCACTTTAAAGAATAGTTTCACCACTTATCTCTGTAGTGAATTTATTTTTGCAAAGTGGACATAAACTGAAATTTCAAATATGAGTATATGTAAACATACATTTCTGTTTAACCACTGGTCATTGTATTTATACATTATATTTTTAAAGCATTAACCTCTCTCTGGTTATCCCTGGCCAGGTCTATAGTAGCAGTGCCCACCTGTCAGTGTCTGATCCAGCTGCAGCCAGGCCGACGTTACCTCATCTCTGTGAGAGCGGTCAATGTCGGAGGGCCCAGTGACAGGAGTGAAGTCATTACTGTCTCCACTACAGGTGAGAAACACCTGGGATCAGCATGTTCATGATGCTTTTGGCCAAAGCAGAGAATATCCCATTTCAAATGACACAGAAAAGCGCGCTCATAGCTGGTTTGTGACTTCATGATTTATAGCAGATCAGTTACATCTCTTCGTAACTACATATATTCAGTGATCATCCCCGTCCTGTTTGACTACTTTCACTGGAAAGACAATCTCTATCTTCAGCTAAGTTACCTTTGTATAAATAAAGGTTATGCAATTAAAACAATATGTCATGTTCAAAACCTCAGTAATATAAGTATTAAGCTGTAGCCTAAATAAATGTACTGGCTTACTCTATACATGAATTTAGGCACATTCATATGACACCCAACACTGTTTTACCTGTGCAGGTACATTTTTCTATCTCCTGGAGGACACTGCCCATCCTTGCCTGTCCATTTCTGAAGACGGATTCACCATCTTTTATGGAGATGAGGAACTTCCAATAAGTGCCATGGCCTTAGATGAGAACACTTTCACTAGGTGTAGTATGTGTATCAGAGAATAACGGGAAACTTAAAAATGACCCTTTACACCTGCAGATATGTAAATGTCAGTGTCTTTACAGATGTGTCGCTATCCTAGGGGATCTGATTCCAGTGCGAGGCAGGCATTACTGGGAAGTTGAGGTGGATGATGGGACAGAGTTTCGGATCGGAGTTGCGTACGAGGACACAGAGAGGAACTCGTACCTCGGGGCCAACAGCACCTCGTGGTGTATGAGACACATTCTGAGTCCATCCAGGTAGCTGTCAATACCATCAGCACACTTAATGTGGCTTCATCAGCTTTACTGCTGAACAGCCTGTGATGTCCTGTCAGTACTCTCTATGTACATCACTACTCCTCCAAAATAACTGCACCCCAGGGATCCTGTAGATACACTCTGCCTGGGAAAGTTTCGCAAACTAAACTACAAGGGTTGAACCATGAAATGCTCACATATCCATATTGATACTTCATCGCCTCTGTTTTAGCAGGGTCTGAAGAAATGTGTTTAATTATACAGAAAATCTTCAAGAAAAGTGTTAAAGGAGCCTTGGTTTTCTGTTCAGTCATTTGTTTCAATATAATCATTCTTGTTTTGTGTGTAAGCTGCTGAAAAGATGCAGACATTTACACCAACCAAATAGATGCAGATTTTTCCACCAATCTGATAGTAGAATTAACATGCTGATCCTCTGAGGGCCTACTATTGCAGTTCTCAGAAACTGGGCCAAGATTTTATTTTTAGCATTCAGAAATTTTCCTTTCCTAAGCAAAAAAAAAAAAAAAAAAAAAAAAGAAACTGTGTACCCGTTCTGTGTGAAACTAAGCCCATTGAAGGCAGAAAAGCCCACAGCTGAATATCTGTTACCTTATAACAGTTTCTATGGCAACTCTTCTTGGAACAAAGCAGGACAGATGAATTATCACATTTAGCGAGTCATTCGCAGCAGCATATCACACGAGCTCTGAATATGGTTCCCATTGTGGGCATCATCCTGTTGATTCTGCCTACACACAATTTACCAACCACATTTTTCATTTTCTTTAAGCCGCAGCCATTTGAAATCCTGCTGCAGGCTCATTAGTCAGCATCTACTTTCTTAATGGCTGACATAGTGGGAAAAATCATCAACAGTATCAATAAAAACATTTTTTTGCTACACTAATAATGTTGCTCTTTTGGGTTTTTTTTAAAGGCACAAATATGAGTTTCTGCACAATGGTTGGAGTCCTGACTTGAGGATCACAGTGAACCCCGTACGGATTGGAGTGGCACTCGACTATGAAAGAGGAACCCTGTCTTTCTTTAATGTAAATCTGGAACAACACCTGCACACCTTCCACTGTCACTTCCGAAATTACGTCCACCCGTGTTTTAGCCTGGACAACCCAGGAGCACTTACTCTGCACAATGGCATAGAAGCTCCTGAATACGCATTCATCTGACACCACAAGTATCGGCATGAAATAAAACCCAGGGCAACGAGGAGAAGGAATAACTCTCTTTAATACTTACCAGAGTGCTTGGTGACATCTAATAAAACTAACATTTGTAACACCAACCTCCATTAAAAACAGACCTCTGTTACTAAAGACAATCCAAGACTTTCAGATGTTTTTATTATAGTATTCCATGGGAACAGGCATACACCATTTTCCAAGATAAGAAAAGGTTTCACTAGATTGTACAATATTTAAACCACCTGTGACTGCAGCAGTGTTAAAGTCCAAAAGGGGAAATTTAAAAAAAAAAAAAAAAAAAAAACATTTTAAAATATAATACAGCTGTATTCACATATGTAAAAGGAAAGTCCACCCAGAATACTTTCACACTGTTTAAAGTGGCTACTAATGGTGTTTTTAAATTTGCTGGATTTGGATCTCTAGTTCAATGACCAGGGAGTAAACAATGTAGATAAAAAAAAAAAAAAAAGAAAAAAAAAGATGACGTGTAGCCCAAAGATGTGTTATATTTTAAGTTATGTAGCTACAAACATAAATGCACACTGACACTGACATAGTTGGCATCTATACTTCTATATTTACATTTTCTACACAGGCAGCTATAAATTTAAATACGCTCACCCTCAACTTAAACCAACAGGTTCACATGCCTTGTGTCAGGGGTTATAAAAAAGGCATTCTGGGAGACATATTTTAAAAAATAAAACATAATGACACAGGAAAACCTAGAAAATGGGAAAAAAAAAAAAAAAAAAAAAAAAAAAAAAAAAAAAAAAAAGCAAGACTGCTTCCTAATCATTAATACTTTACATGAATGTTGTATAAAGTCTGATGGGCTATGAAGCTCAGCTGCCTGTCCTAAAAAGGTACGTGAATAATAAAAGGGGTACAAGAACTTTTAAAGAAGTGTCTCAAAGATGCTTACAAAGTTAAAAGTAAAAACTGCATCTGTTTGGAAGAATTTTAGAAATAAAAAGGTCTCTCCTTTTTATGCTAATACATTTTTCTTTGTAGTAAATGTGGTATAACATGCCAGAACAGTGTATAATACAAGGGTGGACTTTTCCTTTAATGCGAGTTGCATTTGTGGAACTTGTTGATCTACTGAATGTGGACTTTGGGTCTGTGAATAATCCTGGACAGTGGGGATGGGACGGGGCAGAGGTTATGAGTTATCTGTCTTACTGCTGTGGGTCCTCTCTTCCTCTTCATCGGAGGAATCCCCTCCATAGGGCACTAGCCCCGACGTATCACTGACCACTTTAGCCTTCTTCTCGCACACCTCCTCTTGAATACCTGTAAGGGGACAATAAAAAAAAAAAAAAAAAAAAAATGGAGAGAGAGAGAGAGAAAAGTAGAAGAAAGGTGGGAGACATGAGAAAGAGAAGGGGGAGGGGGAGACGAAGCAAGAGAACAAAAACAAAAAGAAACCCATTGAGGAGCCCCACATTAGCGGTGGTTTTTGAGTTCGTTTGATCCACAGCCAGGGGGAGGGAAGATATCAAATGAAACGGCAGCAGAGCACACATCCATAACAGGCAGGTCCAGGGACACATGTTGAGAGAGAAAACAGGGGAAAGACAAAAAACATATACAAGAAGAGCATGTTAGTGAGTTTCACCAGCGGAAGGTTTCACACAGGTCTCCACTCCTCCCCCATTGCGCCACGGGGGGGAGATGCCATTTCATGTAACAGACAACACCACAGAAGAAATATCTAAGTACTAAGGCTCTCACAGCATTAGGAAATAAAGAACAGCATACCCAATGAAGCGGTGCTGCTGGGCAGAGTAGCTGGATCATCTGTCACTGCATCTCTTGGCCTTTTGCGGGCAACAGCGGCAGGAGCCACGCAGGGAGGCGGCGGTGGAGGCATCAGGATCCTGAACAGAGAGAGATATGAATATCTACACGACCCAAGACTCATGAAGAACATAGAAAGGAAAAAAAGGATTTATGATCAGACCTTTCTTCTTCTTTCACCTCACCAACACTGGGTGCAGGAAGGCTGGACTCCTGGTGAGCTGGACCCTCTGGAGAAATGTTGTAGGGCTAAAAAGACAAGTGCAGAACATTCAAGGCTTTTTAAAACTTTCTAATATAAAGAAAAGGCTTTTCTTAAAGGAAAGAAAAAAAAAATCACTTTAGCATGTGAAAATCTTGCCAAACACTCAGGGCTTGCCATTTGTTACAAGTTATTTTTATCCTCAGCTGAGGCGTCAACAAGAACCAGCATATAACACTGATCTCTTGCACACACAGGCATTAAAATCTTTAACATTCTTAAAGGGAAAAAGTTTTGGGATCTAACAAAGCAACTAGTGAGCAAGGCAACACTTGTTGACACCTCAAACGACTCAAAGAATCCGAAAGAGCCCAAAGAGATTTTGAGAGAGAATGAGCTTTACAGGTACAATAAAGTTTGATTTTGAACTGACCACTGACCAAAGTTGATCTGATCTTCATCTAAGCCAAAGTTATGGACAGACAATCTGACTGAGCTAAAAACCACACAAACCGTTGTACTTTTCATGTCGTTATTGAACACACTAAGCAATCACTTACCAACCCAATGATATCTTCTTAATTGGAACATCTGATATCAGTGTTCACATACCTTTTCCAGCATATGCTCTAAATGATTGTGCACATGAAAAGTAGAACTGCTGGTGTTTTATTAGTATGACTATGTCTGTCTATAATTTTGACACCAATTAAGATAGAAAAACGTAAGTGACCAAAGCAGAACTTCCTTGTATTGCCATTTTCAGATTAACACAGTGATGCAAATGAAGCTAATATCTGTGATTTCAAAAAAACAAACAAACAAAAAAACTGCTTTGCTTTGTTTGATGACCATTTGTATTAGAGATAGTAATTTTCCACCTAAACATTTATGTAACTTGATAGCTGACTAGTTCAGAAAATAGGCAAGAAGAGCAAAAGAGATGATCAGTATTCATGCCGAAATAACTGAAACTGGCTTTAATATATTTCATACAATAATTTCATGAGCTAAAATTTTCTGGAATTCTGTCCAATTTTAGTTGTTTAGCAGTGACGCCTGAAGCTTCTCAGAATGATTTATACCAGACGGTTACACCATCAGCTGCAATTCAAACAGGTCGATCGCTGAGTAATGCTCACGGTAAAACGGCCAGAATGATTTTTTTTGGTGATATGTAGAGGTGTTACTCTTCAGCTAACCTTTTCATCCTCAGCCCCCTCCTGGAACTGATGGTTGGGACTTCCTGAGTCAGGGGGGGTATTTAAAGATCCTTCAGGCTCCACTGTCTCACTTCTGCTTGGATCCTTGGGTAGGGCAAAATCAACACATACACATTGATGCTGCCACAGGATTTTAAAAGAACTAAAACTCCTCGAAGGCCTCGATGACTTTCATGCTTTTATTGCACTTCTAGTGCTGAAATGAATCTATCCAGTCATTAATTATTTAATGTCACAATCTTTGATGGCCACTATTCACATATTTCTACCTGCTTTTAATCATTCATATCTTATAAATGACCATTTGGGGTTTGTACTGGCTGGTCAGACTGAAATCTAAGTCTACAGCTGCTTCCAACAAGCATTTAAAAAAGAAGAAGAAAAAAAAAAGTAGCACTCTAATTCAACTGACTAAAAAATGAAAACTTTAAGCAGTGGCAGCTTTAGGCTTTATAATTACCTGGACAAGATAGGGATGCGGTTTCCTAGGACACACCGGATACTGAACCATTGCCTGAGAAGATGGAGGGTTTGTCGACAAGTTAGAATGACTTGGGGGACCATTTGCCTTACTCCAATAACCAGTGGCTCCTGGGTACGCTGAATAGCCGCCAGCATACCCATTTGCTGGGTAGTTATACCAGGACCCCTGGCTAGAGTAATTGCTATTAGGTGGAAATCCATGTACTGCGTATGCTGAAATGAAAGTATAGAACCCTGAGTTAATAGCACATATCACACGGATCAATAACAGGGTGCTTTGACAACTGTGACCTACTACTTCAAGCAATTGCTGAGCCACTAAAGACGTCACGGGAGGATTAATTACCACAAGAAGAATGCAGTCAGCCAGTACCTTATATTTGGTCACCCTGCTGGAATTTTGTCTGTTTAGTTACAAGACTTAAAAGAATACTCACACTGCGTTGAGCCGGTGGCTGTGTATACCGACACCATACGTGCATGCTCAGCTCTAACCTACAGAATGAAAGAAAAACAAAAATTATGTAAGGAACCAGATAAAATTGTTGATTTATACTCAGATATAGTATTGTGGGTAGGTGCAGAGCACTCAAAACCTATTGCTGGAGATCAGGTGGTTCACACTACCACTTTCACTTTTGGAGGTAGGTATCGGTGAAAACTATACACTTCAGTAGTTTCACCTTCTTATACCTCCCATAAGACTTTCATACAATATAAAATCACTTCTGACATGATTTACAGTGATAATACTGTGTACTTACAGTTTCCAAGAGACTCTCAGTGAGTTTCTTTGCTGACTCCAATCCAGCTGCATTTGGGTGGCTGTAACAAAGGACCATTGTTAAACAGGATGTAGCAGACTTGGTAAAGGACTAAAGCCATGGTTATGCTTGACATATTATCATTACACAGACAAACTGTGACGCCAACACTGTGTCATAATCCTTGAAACTCGTGTTTAATACGTGCTCACTCAACTCACTGGCAAAAAACCAAAGACAAACAAAACACTGCTATACCGTTGGAAGAGCAATAGAGAAGGTAATTTAGAGGATGTACGTCATTAAAACAGTTTTTCCACAGTTTCTAAAGTCTCATCTTTTCCAGAAGCAGAAATCTTCTTGGATGAGTTCTGTGCCATCTGGATGGCTCCCACATCAATGGACTCTAGAGATGTCTGTAGAAACAGAACTACTCACAGACTCTGGCCTACACCTGATCCATTTTGCATATGCAGCAGATGCGCAAAAATTATGAGGTGAGCAACTAATCAAAATGACAATGATGCATACTTTTGGAGTCTGACGCCGAGCAAAAGCTAGGCAGCAAAAGGAAAAGACCTTTTAGCATTCATCTGCAAGCAAGGCTCTAAAAATGAAACCACAGCACGAACTGAATGCGTGGTTACTTCATTTAATAAATCCTTCAATCAGACTGAACATACCTGATGTAGACATAAAGAGGCTCAAAGGACTCTCGTCTTGATGCCTGTTCTATGTATCCAGAACCTTTTCCCCTGAGGAAGACTCGAGCTCCCGTCTCTGTCTGGATGTGACTCAGATACGAACCTCCTGGACCTTCGACCTTTTCTTTTACATTGAATGAAGGCAAAGCCTGGTCCAGACCCACAAAAATCTTTGTGTGCACAAAACTCTGAGGATAAATAAAGAAACGGTTACCTTATTAATACCATGCATGTTCTGGTTGTTTAGTGAAATCAAGTTCGCCAATAGGTTGGATAAGCTTTGTAAGCAGATGCAGAAATCCAAGGCTTTTCACTACAGACCAGGGACGTTCTCTCTGCTCTTACTTTTGGAGGCAGGTATCAGTGAAGGCAACAGAGTCTTCATTTGCTTCACTTTTTTTACCTCCAGTTGACAAATCCTGACCCAGATCCAATAACCTAATAATGAACTTTAGACTTCATAACCCTAATTTGATCCTGGATGTTGAATAAGGTGGCAATGTTATACATCCAGATAAATTAAAAAATGCTATTACTAGTTACAATGTAGAGACTACCCATCTTTGTCCCATGCTTGACTCATATGACTCAGTAAATTAAGGTTCAAGTTACTGATATTCTGGGTGTGATGAGTTGATGTAATTTTGAATTTAACACAGAGAATTGAATTTTATCATCTGCCTACCCCTAAATGAGGAGCTGCTGGTCGGTGGCCCTGGGCTGGCACTGAAGTGGTGTTGGGCATCCGTGGTGCGGTAGGAGGAACGACAGGTCGAGGTGGCTGAGGGTAGAGTGTGAGCGGTGGAATTACAGGCACCTGTTGTCCCCCTGATGCTGCTGAGGTCCTCATCACATCCTCAGAGATGATCTCCTTTATCCTCATCACAGCCTCTAATGTTGCAAGAAAAGTCACCAATATTTGAGCATCTGCCGCATCCACTGTTACAAGCTCAGACATTTGTGAATTACATTAGATGAAGACAATGTCAGCCTCTGTATATTAAGCAGATAAAATGTGCTACTTACTGTTGACGTGCTCTTGGGTCTTTCCCTGAACGTGCAAATACAAAGGTCTTTGTCTAAAGGAAAGAAAATCAGTCATGGACAAATTTTTAAACTCCTATCAATCACTGCAAAACTCATTAATTAACATTTGTAATGATTGTTTACTTTTATTAGATGAATTTAGCTGTTTTGGTAAATTTGGAGAGATTTTCTTAAGCCACAATACACAAAGTAGGAAATACTACAATACATCATTTAACTGTTTATAGGAAACTGCTTTTTCCATTTAAACACACAATAATTCTTTTGAAATACTACTTTTGCAGAAACAAAACATTAAGACTCAACACACATACCCTCCTACTATTCCCTTTTCAGCTTCAGTCATATAATGACCTTTTGTTGAAACAACGGCTCCACTAAACTGTCGGATCTGAAAAAGGTAACAGAATTTTTTTTAAAAAAAGATAAGAATATTTTTATTTTAAAACTTCTAAAAACAGCAACAAAAAAGTGCAACGTGTTACATGCAACACTGCTGTGGTTACTTTCCACCAACCTCCTCCTGAGTTTTGCCTTTAGTAAGAAGGTCCCTGGAGTTTAATGGCACATCATTTATGTCGACCTCTGTGACCACCATCTCTTCTGTAACGGCTGGCACAGGCACACTTGGAGGGGTCTAAAATGAAATATGCAAGAAATAACAGAAAACTTTAAGTCCATTAGTAACAGCAAAAACAATTATATAATTATATAACCACAACTGCACACCTTTGCAAGTAAGGGTGGAGGAGTCAACAGCTTTCCTTTTGCCATCAACATAGCATTTATTTTAGCTGCCATTGCCGCAGCCATTTCAACACCTCCCTGAGGAGACTGTCCTCCCGTTTCTGGTGGCTGGGAAACTGTGCTGTTTGAGCCAGCAGCAGCCACAACTCCTGGTAACGAGATGGGGTGGGCTGCTTTTTCACTGCTCTTCTGCTGCTGTACATCTACACTCTGTTTGGGCTGCGCTGGCTTATCCCAACGGCTAGTTAGGCACCTGAGATTAAGAAAGAAAAATTAACAAAGTAGTATTACATAAGCAAAACCAGTAACAATTCAATTTTACAAAGTTGTTATAGCCAGTACTTTTATACCTAATGTTTCACATTTATCTCTTTTTAAACGTATCTTGTCTTGTGGAGCACTTTGTAACTTTGTTTTGAAATATGCTATATAAATACAGTTATTATTTGCCAAAAATTAAAATAAAAACGACTCCGTGGCGCTAAATGAAAGGGGACCAGTCATTTTAACCCCAGCAGATAGTGTGACAAATGCTGGATAAGCGCTCAGTGTAGACCAAATCAGTCGTGGGACTTTAAAGTATGGACACTACATTTCGTATCTGTGCTATAACGATTTGTTCAGATGCACTAATACACGATGATATCACAAGAAAAACTTCTAAACACTTCGCTGAACATTCATGGTGAGTAGTTGTTTATTTTAGCTAGTCGTATTCCGGGTTACTAGACATTCCTGACATACCGGGGCACTTTGATGGTTTTAAGACCTTGCGTGAATAAACTGTGTTTTGATAAAGATAAAGGTTATTAGTTCTCATGTAGCAAATAAGAAAGCGTTATTCCCTGTTAAGCTAACAGACGCCGAATGCTAAGCTAGCTATGCTATCCAGTTACGATACTGTTTCAGGAGTTCGCAGGAAATATAATATCGATCTACAGTGACAATATAAACTCTGAGAAACCAATCTATATTAGCTTTTTAGCGACAAACAACACCCTGCAAGCTAACCTTTACCAGCAGGCCAGGCTAGCGTGTGCTTTGCTGGCGTTAGTACAGCTAACAGATTAGGCTAACAAACACTAGCTTGCTGCTGGGTGAACTCCGCGTTGTGGCGTTAGCCTGTGTAACACCGCTCAGATCTACTTACTAACACAAACTAAACACACACTTACGGTGTTTGCCCCGTCATTCCTGAAGACATAGCACAACTCCGCTAAATGGGCAGTAAATTTATAACAGTTTCAGATACGGTATACGCTAAACGGCCCTAGCCATCGGTCTGCCCTCTCCGGCGATTTCTTCTGACGACTCGTCGCAAAGTCTGACCCGGCGGAAGAAGCGCCGTCCTCATGTTCTGGAAGACTCTCTCACCTGGTTTACGTGACATAAACCCGCGTAGTAGTAAATCGAGAGTTTCAGTTTCAACCTGTTGATTTAAAATGTATGACCAAGTATACAAAAAAATCCAGACTGTTTAATTTTATTTGTTCTCTTTTTTTCCCCCACCCAGTGAAAGGAGGACGCCATTCACTTAAACCGAAAATCACGCAACCACGAAGCGCTCGTTTTGGCCATTTGTGCGCAATCTAAGCATCTAATACATCAAACACATTTCTGACTTTGTGCAGTGCTTTGCTGTCCTTATTGTCGCTACATGTGGGACATTATGAAATTTGTAAAAAAGGAGTATAAAAATTAAACTTTATTTTGCTGCCATATTTCAGCTCCCAGTATTTAACACATTATCTTACACAAACTGTCGTGTCATTGTTGCGTGTATGGTTTTAGCTGCTGCTCAATATTTATTGCCTGTATATAGTAACCAGTGCATTACATCCGCCTAAGAGGCTAAATATGGGTCAGTTTTGTTGAACAGTCGGCTGTACCTTTGGCAGACATCAGGAACTGACTGCCTCATGCATTTCCTTTAAGGACTTGGAGACCATGTTAAATGAGGCAAAACAACTCACCTGTTCACACCAATAGTATGTGTCCATTCATAATGCACAGTTAAAGCCACAGAAATGAACTGTATCACTGTGTGAAAGGGGAAGGAGAGTTTTTGTCTGACAAGCAGTGTAACTTACTGACTCCCCTCTGCTGGGGAAGAAGTTGGAAGTTCGTCTGCATTGTCTGTAGCAACGCAAAACCTTGAAGGGAGGAGGCTGTGGTGGCTATATGGGTCGAGTAAGTGATGTAAACACTGAAGACTGTTGTTTATTTTCCATTTCCTACCAACCAGCAAGACTGTCTTCTTTCCTCAATACCACAATGAAGCAGTTAAAAAAAAAAAAAAAAGTTAAAGGAAGAGCATGTACTTTGAATCAGAGTCACAAAGCTTTGTTTTAATCGTGTGAAATTGTGAATCTTACACGTGTCTTACTTGTAAGGCAATGACAACTGAGGTTACCTAGTCACGCGGGTTGGAAGATTTGAAAACCTCGCACAGAAACGGGGTAGAATTTTTTTTTTTTTTTTTTTTTACCGTGGTCGTTAATATTTTATAGATTATAAAAAATGTGCAGGGACCTGGAAGAATTAGCTTTATTTACCACTTGACCCCAACCCAGATGAGATGATTTTTTTTTTTTTTAAAACCCAGTTGTGTCGAAATCGCACAGGGACGTGCGCTTCACTGGCTCTCAGCCGGCTATCATGTAGTTTGAGATGCTTCTCTTCTATTCAAAACATTGAAAACATCTGATTTAAACCAAGTTCATTCTTATTTCTCAAAAAAAAATAAATAAATAAAATAATAAACTAATGGAAGTAACCTGAAGAGTCAGACAGCTAGACACTGAGTCTTATTGTAGGGTGTGAAATAAGTGCGCGAGTCAAAAAAGACATTAATTCATAGACAGTAAATATATAACTGACATTATTTTTTATTTTTCATTGAATAGTTTCTAATTTTTTTTTCCGTGCCTTCAGACCAATGTGTATCAGAAGGAACAAACAAATCCCCTGACTGCGTGTACAATTCATAAGAGAGAAACAAACATAATCGTGGTCAGCACATCTTGTTAACCACCATTTGCTTAGTTGTTATGGCATTTATATACTGTTTAAAGAGGAAATATTCTTAATAAGCAACAATCTTTAACATATATTAGTATCCTAATCTGAATCCAACCTTTGAACAAAAAATGCTGTTCCCTGGGTCTGTGCAGAAGGATGTTGGACAAGTGGCCAAAATAGAATGATGTTTGATCCAAAAAAAAAAAAAAAAAAAAAAAAAAAAAAAGAAGAAAGAAATGATAATAATCAAAAAAAAAAAAATCAATGCAAGCTGGCCTCCAGGAGACTGCTTAAAGACAGTGATAGACAACTCTGCGATCCACATCCTTCTTAACCATTTAGTTCTCTGTATACATACTCTGCGTGACCATCCCATTCACAAGTATTCAGATAGCTATAATGGTTGATCTCATTTTGCTGCAAATCCAGTGTAAAATTCATTGTCTATAAAAATATTGAGATTTCCTTGAACATAACCTTCTGACTATGTTATAATAAAAACTCCAGATGTCTGTTGCAGTTGCACAGTGGGATGTACTGTATAAATATTGTATAAAATAAGGCAGTCTTTTCAGTAGGATAAACCAGATACAAAAATTTCTGGGAGACAAAATTTTTCAAGTCCAAAATGTTTTCACATATTTCTGCTGTTGTCAAATGTCAAGCGGTTTACAGCATTAAACCAAGAGTAAGGGATTGTTGCAACAATGAATACACCCACGCACTCGCAAACAGCAACCAAAACACACCCACGCACGCATGCACGCACGCACACGCACGCTCCTGATGATCAGCAATAACAGCTTATTCTCCAATGCAACATCCCATCCTTGGACAAATCACTGAGACGCAGACATTTCTTGTTTACAGTGCAATACAAAAGTGTTCATTCAAACTGGTACTGTACTTTTGATAAGAAAAAAAAGATGTTTAATATGGTAATGCTTCATATGAATAATAATTGTGAATTTTTGAGAGTTATAGTAATATTTGTCTTCATTAGCTTTGGCTTTTCTCACTCTTTAAAAATTCATTTTGTTCTTATCAACTAATTCATTTAGGAATTTTAATATAGAAAATATGGAACATCTTAAGAAAAATGTACATACCAAATCATTTGTAATTAGATACCTACGATTGTGATGTTGAGGTTTTTGTCTCTCAGCGGTGGCCTAAGAGTAAGGCCCCACCCCCTGACCCATAAAGAAAGCATCTCCTCTCACACGTCTGTTATCACAGCTATGTGTCGACTTGGTTGTGTTTCTCTCGGACACACGTGAATATTGCCCAAAAACAAACGAACAAACAAACAAAAAACCAAACAATAGCAGTGGAGTGTTCTTTCATGGTGTGACCTCCAGGGGTTGAAGGAGCAGTCCTGCCTTGCTGCGAGCACAGGGATGGAGGTCAAAAGTGATTACGTGGCCTGGTTTGAATTAGATACCTTTATATCCAGGCCACAGTTCCATCCAGTCTTTACAAGCAGTTTTTACTCAAACAGCAACTTTACAGGCAGACAGGAGTGCCCACGTGGCGATCGGGAGGGATGGGTGGACGGATGCTTTGCCAGAATACCGGTAAGGACTCTCTTTCAGTCATGTCACTTGACCAGCTACACTGTGAATGCCTGAGAGGCACAAGAAGTTCATAAGGATGCTGTGAGTCCGTGTCTGTTTGTCACAGTTCGCGTCTGACAGGCTCGTAAAGCCCGAAGCATTTCAGCTGCAACTGCCTGTCAGGAAGTCCTTCTGTGGTTTTCTGTATGGACGGACACATGGACGCTCAGTGTGCTACGGAAGCAGGAGAGTGAAGGCGAGGAAGCCCTTTGGCTGGCTGGGCTGGGCTGGGTTGGGAGAGAGAGACCCCCCAGCAAAGAGAGAGAGGAGGTCTGCCCCGGATTACAGAGTCCCAGGACCAAACACTGCAGCACCTACTCAGGAGGAGGTCGCAGGCTGTGTAGCTTCCTCTCATCCAGACCTTTCCAGTACTTGAAGTTGTTGTCCAAGTGCTGCATAAGATTAGGGAGGTCTGCAAAAGCTGGATAGAAGACAAAACAAGATGAGGCTTAAAAGATTACATTTTGTTTCAAAGACATTGTGATGCATTTTTATTAAATAAACATCTCTATGCCACTTTCATGCTAGAAAAAACGAGCAGCAACATTTAGCGCTGAAAAATGAAGCCAGCAGAAAGCAACAAAAACAGCAATTCCACTTAGGTTGTGCTGCTGGGCAATGATGTCGATGGGCAGAGGATTCATTTTTATATAAAGGCAACGACAGGCCAGTGATAGCTGCGGCACTAAACACTGGGTCTGTAGGCTTGCTGTGATCTAATAACACACAGAATTTTATAATGACACTGAAAGACAAACTCTAATCACATTACAGTGAAGAACTGACCCTCCTACAAATACTACTCCAGTGCATCCAAAAGAATTGGTACAAATATAGACAATAAAAGCACTGTTTACGCCATGCAGTGCAGTCTTACCGTCCCATGCATCAAACATGTCTGTAATGAAGTAGTCTATGAAGGAAATCTGGGACTTTGGGATGCTACAAGTGTTTCTGTCAAACACAGGCATGACCACTGGTAGACCTTGTCTCTTCTCCTCGTCAGTCTGTATCAGAGATAAGAGAGTGAGCAGTCATCAATCCCAATAAACACATTACAGCTGCTTTCCACTGGATCCATTTCCATACTTACTCAACACTATGTTATCCCCCCCCAAAATCACCTGTGCAAAATACTCCTCTGAGATTCGTCCAGCCCACTCTATACAGAGCTCCTGAGGTCTACATGGATTAGATATGTCTGCACACTTAATCAGCATCCGCTTGACAAGGATGCGATTCTCAGGTGATGTCAAAATGCTTTTGACAGATTCCTCATCATTGTTTCCCTAAAAAAAGAAGAAGAAAAAAAAGAAAACACAGACACTTACTACAAAGGAAACTCAAATTCTAGTTTTTAGTAGAAATCAACAGCACCTATTAAAACACATCTACTGAACAACTTTACAAATAACCTGGTATGTCTTCATAAATCAAAGTGCGTCCCTGGCAGCTGATAGGATTTAGTCTCCCTTGTGGAGGCGTATTCAGTCATTTAATTACAAGTTACACTTTCATGTAAATGAGCACAGCAGTCTTCATGAAGTCACATAATTTGTACTTTATAAGACTGAATTCACGGAGAGTTATGTTCAGTTATTTTATTCCTGTACTTTGAGGTTTGCTTTACAATTAAATATTATGTTTTTCTCAAGGCATTCTTTTATTAACTAAACTTCACCTTCATCACATTTCACACCAGACACAAATGCACCAGCCTTCCAAAAAAAAAAAAAAAGAATCAATTATTTGTCTCACTCCTGCAATTAAAAAGCAATACAACTTTTAAATATCCGTGTTGAGCATTCCACACAGGGATGAGAAAGGTGGTACCAAGTTGTAAAATTCTCTCCCCACAAAGATATCTGTACCACAGCAAAAACAAGCCACAAGTCCCCAGAACCAGTATCATCGTCTCCCCAAGCACTTAAACCAGTGTGGCTTTCTTACTGTTGGAGTATCATTATTTATTTCTTATTATGTATTGCCATTACTAATGCTCCACACTGATTCATTTAGGGGAAAAAAGTATAATTACATTTACACACAGGTATTATATATATATATATAAAAATATAAAAACAGACATTTGAAAGTGTTTTGTTTTTATTCTCACCCCATTCTCCTCCAGAGCAGCCAGAGGCTTGTTGATGCTGTTGACAAATTTGTTGACATGCTCGAAGTGTTTGGTCATCTCGGTTGCGAGCACCATGTCAATGATGGCCTGTCGTAATGTTCGATATTCATTCCTTGAGAGAGCGATAGAGGGAGAGAGGTGGACAGGAATCACATGGGTAAGGGAGGGAAAGACAGACAGAAGAGAAGAGAAAACAGAGTGAGATGACAGTGTGGCAAATAGCCTGGAAACCCGTGTGAACAGTTTCCCCCAACCACAGTGACAGCAGCCATGAATGAATGCTTTGTTCACCTTCCCCCTCGGAGGGGACCAGCAAATGTGAGCTATTCTGTTTTGGGACTCAAATCACATTACTACCCTGCTGTTGTCAACACACACACACACACACACACACACACACACACACACACACACACACACACACACACACACACACACACACACAGTATCACTTTCATCAGACCTACTCCTGTGATATGTGTACTTATTAAGAAATGCAAATATTTTGTAGAGCTTGCAAAAAATAAAAAATTAAACTAGGATTCCAGGTCTATGAACTGCTCAAACTTCAACAAATTCACTTAAATTGAAATAAATAAAAATTTCACCCCAAAATAGACATATAGTCAGCAGTTTTTTAGCTCTGTGCAAGCAAAGGCTGTAGGCAAAGGCACGACAAATATTAGTCCTTTGAGCAGACGGTGACAGTCGATTAACTCAGTCATTTAGGAAAAAGATTAAAGCTCTGTACAGGTGCTACATTTATGTTTGGGGATCTTGTGATAGTTTACTGAGCTACTTGCTACAAAAGCAGGAACACGGACAGCCACCATTTTTTGTGTGTAGTGAATCACCTACCTTTCTATGTTTTTGAAGATGTTGCACTTATCATCTCGCGTGGTGATCTGGAAGGCCAGTGCGGCATGGTGACTCTCTAGCACTGCTGTGTCATTGTAGAGGATGGCCAGCTCGCTTCCTGCATTGCACAGGAAGCTGTTGGTACGGCCTGGGTGGTCCACATCATGCACAGTAGCAGCAATCAGGGCGGCCACCTCATCAATGGGATCCAAACTTTGCTGTTGGTAGAAGCCAGTGAAGTTAAGGTCTGGTGTTTGAATCCCCTAGTCGTCATTAGGTGAATGAAAAATTAGGCCAAACGCTGACACAGTATAACTTTCTGCTATTCATAGGATAATACAGTACTGTGCAAAAGTCTTGTGTCACCCCTCATTTCTTTATATTTTGGAAGGAAAATGGGAAATAGGTGCAGCGACTTATTGAAACACAGTATATAAGGTAAAAACAGAGTTTACAATTCTAATGAGCTTGAAAGTCAATATTTAGTATGACCATCTTTATAATTCAGCACAGCCTGAAGTCTCTTTAAGTAGCTTTATTGTAATTTCTTTTAATAATCTTCAGGAATAGTTCTCCAGGCTTCTGTTCTCTGTCAAGATGATCCCACACTGCTTCAATAATGTTTAGGTCCAGGGTCTGAGGCGGCCAATCCATAACCGATAGTGTGGTTTTCTATCCAGGTATGCTTTTACAGCATTGGCAGTGTGTTTGGGATCATTGGCAAAAGCTTCATTTTTCAGCATGACAAATGCTTTCCAGATGGTATTTCATGGTGGATCAAAATCTGGCTGTATTTTTCTGAGTTTATAATTCCAGTTTTGATACGATCCCTAAACACCACTGGATAAAATGCAGCTTCAAACCATGACAAAGCCTCCACTGTGTTTTACAGATTGGTGTACACTCACATACTGTTGTGCCTCCCTCCTGACCTCTGTACACACTGATGACAATTTGAGCCAAAAATATCAAAATTTAGATTCATCAGTCTATATAAGACCTGTTACCACTGATTTTTAACCTTTTCTCCCCATTTCCCTTCCTTAGGAATGGCTTCTTGACAGCCACCCTTCTACTAAGACCATTTCTAATGAGGCTTCATTGAAAAGTAGATGGATCAGCTGAAGGGCCAGATGCATATCTCAGGTCCTGTGTCAGGTCTTTGCTGGATTTTTTTTTTTCCTATTTCTTAAGGACATGATGTTCAGATACTGTTCATCTGCTGTAGATACTTTTTTTAGGCCTGCTACTTCTCCTTTTATCCTTCAGTTGTCTAGTTTCCTCAAATTGTTTAAGGACACACTGTACACCATGCCAGTTAATATTTCTTTGGGAATCACCTCGTTGGTGCAAAAATAATTTTTGTGTCCGTCAAATTCTGTCAGCTTTGGTATTTTTCATAGATTCCACTAAAGAAATGGGAACAAATGATGTGTTCCCAAAAAAGTGCCTAAAGATACAATTTAAACTTGGTTCTTTGCTAAGTTGTCTGTTATGTGTAGACACAACACTGGTTCATCCCTTGAGTTAGATGCCTTTTTTATACTGGAATGATTCAAAGGTCAATGTTATGTGGCATTAAACAAACAAACAAAAAAAAACATTCCTCTGAAAATGGTCAGGTACAAGGACTGGACTGAAAATTAGTGAAAAAGAAGCTGATGTCCAAAGAAAAACTTTGAAAGACCTTCAGAAAGCCTGGAGATCTATTGCTCAAGACCACTCTAAAAACAAGACCCATCACTGATGGAGATATCCTCCCACAATAAATGAAAAATATCAAATAAATGTAGAAGCCAGGATAACATTACAGCCCCATTTCATAACAGAAAACCCTTCAGCAGACATTGTATTACCTTCTGCAAAACTATTCTGCCCTAATTTGGAAGCCTTGCCCTAAACTTTTATCCAAATACTTTTAGTCACCCCTCGGTTAGTAAAGATGCACTACATATTCCAGCAAAAATAGGTTTTCAATATTAACAATACTCATTAAATCAAGACAATTTTAAGCATGCTGTAAGAGGTTGATATTCTATGATTGTCTTTAACTTTTCTGAAAATACTTTTTGGTAACCACATCCTAGAACAGACAAAAAATTTCCATGTTAAACAAACTTGAGAAAGTACATACTGCACATGGGTGTGTACTACATAAAGCCTTTCTATTCATCTAACAATAAGCCAGATATAATACATACTTACAATATATTCACATCATAGTATACTTGTGTGTATAGGAATATAACTACATAATGCACCCATTCTACATACATCTGCTGATAGCAATGCAATTATGTATAACATCACTATATTATAAGGGAACCATGTTGTTTAGATTTGAGCAATATTGCTGAGCAGTAGATATGGCTTTAATATTGCTCAATGATGAGTCACAGTCTCTACTATTTATGGCCATGAGTCATCCTTGACTTATTAGACAATGCTCAGCCAATCAGACATTGGCATCAGAGGCTAATCAATAAGGCTGCAGCCTAGATGTTACTATAAATAGACTGTCTCTTTACCTAGAAATTTGGGATTCAACAGTTTCTCACTGTCAGCTGTTTAATGACCTAGGTCAGTTGCTAGATATGGGGAATCCCCACTTTCTCCATTTCAGTCAATAATGGACAAGTAGGTATAGCCAATCTCATGGCACAATATGATCACATGATTAGGCTAAGCCAATCAGGCATGAGAGAGGCTGGACGTCATTAGCAAATTTTATCATAGCATTAGCAGCCTGAAATAGTCCATGTTGTTTACACTCCCCTTCAGATAAATACAGCTAAAGTGTACAAAGGGTACTAAACATTCAGGAATATAAATATCAGGTTGAATATCTTTGAAGAGTAAAGAGCACATATGCCAAATATGATGGCTCATGACAATATTGTCACACTTTATTTTGCGCAGGAGGATAAAAATGACAAGAAAATCTGGCTCCATGGAAGCAAAATCTAAAGAAATGTGAGGTGGCTCGAGACTTTTGCACAGTACTGTATGGTATGATAATTACCAACACATTAAACACATGCATCCAAACACATTTAACTGGCTAAAGTAAAGTAGGCACACGTCTAATGCTAGACAATATACTGAAAATCATTAAATCTGTAAAGAGCTTGTTTTAAAATGCTTTGTTGACAACAACAAAGAGCTTTACTCTACTTTTGATTTTAGGTATATTTAGGACATTTAAAAAGTATACTACACATTAGTACATAAACAGATTTAAGACCTGCAAACCCTGCAGATTTCCAGGGATTCATTAATCTCGGTGATATAACTTCAGTTTACTGGCTAAGCCTATGAAAGATCCCTCCACTGGGTTCAAAAATAGATGGTTTGGTAAGCAGCTTAGCCACTGCACATCACCAGTTACTGAGCAACTGACACACTTGTGCAAAACCATGATTTTTTAGGATAAAGTAGACTCAGATGAGAAAATTGACACCCAAGACTGTGCTGGGAGTTGCATTTGGCCGTGTAAGCTTCCAGCATTTAGCTACTGTAGAGGTTTGGGTCCAAAATCAGAAATGGGGAACTCTTGCAAACAAAAGTAGGACAGCTTGCTAATACTTAAAGTGAACTTTGTTTTTAATTCTAAATGAGACAAGTACTTAGAAAGTATGAGTTTTTGTTATCGTACACTTTTTAAAACTATTATTGCTAATAATTTACCTTGACCCTCTCTTTGCAGAGAAAATAGGCCGTTGCATGCAGGACATCAGCTGCATGGGTAGAGTTGTGGTAGGAGTTACTGGAGTGGTAGTTCGCTTCAATGACTTGTAGCCAGGAGCGCAAAGTTGCTTCAGGGCAGTTTAGGAACTCACAGACCCCAAAGCGGGAGAAGATCTTCAGGCCCAAGTAGGTCAAAGTCCTGTGGGATGGTTCGGCATGAAACTTTAACACAACCTGTCACCACGAGCCTTTTCATAAACTACAAAATAGACGTCCGTCCTGTAACATTGAACTGTGTTGCTGCCTCACCGTTTCATGGTTGCAGCCTCCAAGTTAAAAATATCAAAGTCCCAAGAGTCCTCGTTCTCCATGGTCTGGGCGATTCGAGGGGGGATGTCATTTAATGACAGCGGAGTTGTCAGGTGACTGGGGAGATGGTGGGGCTCTGTGAGGAAAAGGAAGACACGACAAAGGAGGAATTCAAATGAAGAGGAAAGGGAGGAAGGGAGCTAAAACATTTTTTAAAGTTTCAGTTAGTTTAAAAACATACAGCATAATTTGTATTCTGTGTCATAACTGCATCATGTAAACTCACGTTTTGTGGAAAAGATGTATTCATTTCCCGACAATCTGCGCAAACCATCCTGTATACAAGAAGCAAAGAAAAAGTTTTAGGGACTGTAGGTGGAGAGAAACACTGAATGAATAGACCCATCCATCTTTCTTGAAACAGCCACATACAGACTTTCAGCCCACTGTTAAGAGTACCAGCGTCACCTCTGTAACAAACAGACCTCTCTTGGCTGAGAAAATCTTTTGAAAATGAGGTACTGGGGGACTGCAGTTATGGTTTAATGATTTATGGGCTCTTTAACTACCAAACTAAAATTTGTCCTTCAAAATAATTTGGAGTGTGAAATTGTCTGGATGCTTTGGGTTTACTCTTATATTAGATGTAATATAAAAGTTAGCATTGCTAAATTAAGCCACTAGGAACACACACAGGCATCAGCTCAGACTTCAGATAAAGCCACGTGAGATCAGTCTGTCTCTGAACAGCTGTATTCAGCCATCACAGATGTTTCAGTGACTCACAAAAACAGCATGAATGGCAAGTGAGGAGGAATTTTCATCAGATTATTAAAATGATTATTATTATTTTTAATATTATGGAGCACCACAAATGTTTGCATCCAACTTACCAGTCATTTTAGTTTGGCAGTTAAAGAGCCTATAAATCATTACTGCAGTCTCTGTGCCTCATTTTCAAAAGATTTTCCTCAGCCAAGAGAGCAGTGAATATCCGTGTTTAGCATTTTAATGTTATTTAAATAAGAAGCAGGTGGTTGAATTTTGGATTTGTCTCAACACCTCTTTAAGGAAGTGCATTTCAACTAAGTGTAAAAAATATTATATATATAAAAATTCCCCATTCGGGCCCACTTCAGCACCCCCTTTTTTCATCACACCTTTCTGCAGCTCTGATGGCTAGCTAACTTCCTTCCATGCTTCCTGGTTCTTAGCCTCTAGTCTTTTCCATGGAGGGTGCTGCTCTTTGTGGCTGTTATTCATCTTATTGCCATGCATGCCAACGATCACTGTTTCTCTGGTTTAGATTAGCAAGTTGGTTGGAAACCAAGTAGGGATTGTCCGTAGTGCTGCATTCACATCTTCTAGTAGACTTTCAGAGGGTACTTCATGTAGTCTTGGTACTCAATCTAGGTTTCCAGCTTAGCCGTGATCTTCTCTTTCAGATCAGCTGTTTGTTGATGTTAGTCTAGACGTTGGGTCTTGAAGAATCCATAGGTTGCACATCCTTCCGTCTGAGCTATGATGACACAATGTTTTAAATGCTGCTATGCTGACAGCTCATGTCAATTTCCCACTTGCACAAAGAGCGATGACATGCTCAAACTGAGCTTGTTAATGAAACCAATATGTGGTTAAAAAAAAAAAAAGACATTTCTGAACTGTAAGAGTTAGAAATAACACAGGGATAAGTTATGTTCGCAGGTCAGATAATCTAAACGAAATTATTTCATTATGACATTTGACTTCCTTTGGGCATTGATGCATGCTGTGATAGCAAATGGAGCTTATCAATGGGGTAACACTTCATCACCCAAATAATCAAAGACGTGCTGAGAAGTGTAATGATCCAGCTCTGCTAGGACTGTGATTTGTACCAGCTGTGCAGAACAGACTGTGTGTTAAGATTTTGTAAGGTAATTTACAAATATTATAATAGCTCTTGGATAGACTGTCATGACATTTTGCACACAATGTGGATCAACTGGCTTTTCCTGCAGGTTAGCAGGGCAACCTGCAAGAAAAGCCAGGGCAACCAGGTAGCTCAGAGCAAAGCCTAATGTTGCCGTAATACCTTGAGCGCCATTCACACAAAGTTATTCACCTGTTACCCATCACTTTGTAGCAGATAGTTGTTCTTTAGTGGACATTCCTGCTTACGTAGGAAGCCTTCTTGTATATTTCACATCTCATATGTCAGTCAAAGTCAGCATGACCCATAGAGCCACAATAGAAAAATGAATGGAAAATAACCAAGTTTAAAAAACTGAGTTCACCTATAACCCTATGTGCATCAACGCCAAAGTTCTTTCTGCAACTTGCCAGCTATGGAAATTACAGACTTCTATCACCCAGTTATTCCAGTCAAGATATATCTATTGGGTGTTGGTGAGCCATGGGTGTGTATCACAGAGTGAAATGTTTACTTCACAAGTGAAAAAGGAAGAGGGGACTGGCTCATCTTTGACCTGAGCATTGTGAAATGTTGGCGCTGCCTCTGTTATACACTGGCTATTTTAAGTATTTCACCCCGAAAGATGACAGCTCCTCTCTTAATGTTCACTGGGTTGTTTAAGTTCAGAGCCAGCACCCTGTTCAGCATAAACTGGACACCTATTCCAGCAAAACAGAAAATCAGCTAGATACCTCATAAACCAATAAATAATCATCTAATCACAGACACCTCATGGTTTTCTGGTTCCATCAGCCTTTATCACCTTTGCAGAATAAATCTTTCTGACGAAGGACCAACACCTTTATGCCTTTGTGTTTCAACAGTGTCCATGTATAAGTAAAGCCATGCTTATTCATCTGATCCAAAGAACAGGATGTTTCCAGGCCTGTGGAGTCGAGAGGAAAAGGTTCATGTGTGCACACAGAGAGAAGAGAGAGAGAGATAGGGAGGGAGGGAGAGGGGGGAGAAAGAAAGGGTGGGGTGGGCTTTCCTCTCCAGCCTACAGGAGCACAAAGGACAATCTAACACTTCCTCTGGGGTTGTTGCCAAGACTGCCAACTTGGCACTCTTTCTACTTCTGTTCTTCACCATTGCTGTCTGTTAATCTCTTTTTGTCTCCCTCTCTCTCACAGTCCCCCAATTTATGAATTGATATACTTGCAAAAATAAAAGTCCTCATGCAAGGACGCTCCTGAAACCCTGTTCCTTTAATTTACCATGTCGTGGGCTTTCACAGTGCAGGCATCATGGCTATTCAAGTGTCGTCATATAGGAACTGATTCACTTGTAGATGGAGGAAACTGCTTGGTTGTTTTAGGCCTCCTGGAGGACCATTGAGAGCTAAAGAATCTGTTGCTTACCGTCATCAGCCCCCCTACAAGGTCATTTGTATGGGGATCTTCATCCTTGGTTCCGAGCTGTGGAGAGTAGAGCTCAGTGGTCCTTAGGATCTCCAGTACCCGATCCAAGGCCTCAGCAACGGGCATAGGACTGCTTTCCTGTGCTGCATTAATGATGTTGATTACCTGGGTGATGAAATGATAAAATTATTATTATTAGTAGCAGCAGTAGCATCGACAGGAGCTGCACCTTTAGTGAAAGCGCAATCTGGAAACATAAAGGTCATAAATTATATGTCTGGTGGACCAGAGTACAAATAACATAAAGGCAATTCTGCTAAAAACAGTAATAACCTTTCCAATAAAAGTGTTTTTCACACAATGCACATTAAGCCAGCACCACTTTATTTGGGTCGCTTCAAAGCCTCTGGGCCCAGACTACAAAGGCTCTGTGGCCTGTAAGTTTTAGACATACACCAGTATGCGGATGTAATGTATGTATGTACATATGTAAAGCACAAAAAAGAAAAGAAAAAAAAAATAAACGTGTCTGTGCTGTTGGTGCTTTTTGGAGCATTTTTAATGTAATTATCTGATAAATGTTATGACTTGCTGCATGGTTAGTTGTAATAACAGACCCATCCAACAAGTCTGCATTCCAGTGTTGGTGAGTGCAAGTCTAGTATTTTGTATTTAAGTTATTTAACACAAATTAGCAAGAATCTCCTTGCTATGTATCCACACCATCTATGGATCCTAAACAAACCAGCTAGTGTTAGTTGATAACATCCTCTCATCTAAGCATGGTCTCTCATGGCAGAGGCAGGGACAACCTCCTACTTGTAAAGCACCAGAACTTCAGTAAGACCTGAAATGAATTGGTAGGACTAGTAAACATGTCAGGATTTGTCATTAATAACTGTCAACTCATGATAATTATTTTGATAAATTTTCTGACTTAACAAAGGCCTTCCCTGGGGAACTCGGGCTCTACAAAGCAGGGAGAAATCATATAAACATATCTCAAAGCACTTCCAGCTTACAAATTCTACTGCTTGAATTTAAGGAAAACTTCCAGATTCAACTGTACATCATCTGGGTAAAATTGCAAAGCAAAATGTGACGGCAAAGGGCACAGCAAAAAGGTTTCACTGACACAGAAGTGGCTGTGCATCTTAAAAAAACAAAACAAAACATTAACTTTGTAAGTGTATGCACAGCTACATCCTGATAAACCACATGCAACCTGGAAACAAGTGCTGTGGACATATTAAGTTCAAACTGAGCTATTTGGCCACAACTGTCAAAAATGTGTTGGGAAAAAAAACAAAAAAACAATTTGTTTTAAATCAGCCCTCAAAGTTCCTTGACAAGAATGTCACTGAGAAACTGAAATACTGTTGTGTTAGTACAAGACAGCCTAAAAATATCTCAGGACATGAACATGATTCCTAAAATCAAGAATAGAAAGCCTGAGTACTGGTGTAGTACTGATGCCAGACTATTGTCATAAATAATGCTTTTTCTTGATATGAAAAGTAACAGTGCATTTGAAGAATGATTCATTCCCAGTATTTATTTGCAACAGAGGTTGGATTTACTTCTACTTAAAAATAGAGAAGACTTTGAAGGAATTTTAGTGTGTGTGTGTGTGTGTATATAATTTATTTCTATATTTTATTTATTTAACTATCAGTGGTGCCCAAAAACCTCATATAGCCCAACTGGCAACAGTGAAACCATGAAAAAAAAAATAAAATGATGACAGCCATGCAGAGATGCTAAAACTTCAGCACTGTAGGTACATCTTAGTTCTTGTCGTTTATTTCCTGTCAAGAACTAGAAAAAAAAAAAAAATCACACCATCTTATATCTGCCCATTAAATATTAAGCTCTAGATGATGAGCTAAGTTGAGGATGAAAACTAGGACGAGGGGCAGTCCATACCAGGTTCTTCAAATGTAAAAGCAATACATAATCTAGAACCTCTTAGGGTCACTAATCTATATATTAAATAATTTATTTTGCCATTTCTTTAAGTTGTTAAAAAATCTTGTTAACCTTTTTAATCTTCTTGTTATAGATTAAATAAGCAGATTACATTTCTGCTCAAAAGGCCGAGGAGGCTTTAGCAATGGGCACCTATGGGCGAGGTCAGCAAACATGTGCAAGAACACAAGTTCCAGCTAATTCGCTTATACACGCTTATACACACACACACACACACACACACACACACACACACACACACACACACACACACACACACACACACACACACACACACACACACACACACAGCACCAGCAGTTCTATCATTGCTTTTTTTCTGCCGAGGATGACGCCTACAGGGACTGACTACACAGTCAAATGATACAGCAGAGGAACTGCAGTGTGTCATATGACCCATCCCTGGGGACTTTTTCTGTTCCAACTATCCAGGCTGCAGACTACATAAACCAGTAAAACAGCAGGTCATTCTTGTCCAGCATGCTTTAGTGTCTTGTGCATAAAATCTGGCATTTTATCAGCTTGTCTACTCTTAACATGGTGTGTGTGTGTGTGTGTGTGTGTGTGTGTGTGTGTGTGTGTGTGTGTGTGTGTGTGTGTGTGTGTGACCTCTACATTCAGTGCTGGTAGCTCTTCAAAAAGTGCTCATGGCGATTGCGGCAGTTTTATAATGCGAGAGTTCAGTCATGAGATGCAAAACATCGGAACACAGTGCTGATCATATGATGGAGGCTGGGAGGGATGATGGGGAAGGAAGTGTACCCACCTTAGTGATGGGAGCCTCTATAGTCATGGAGTGGATACGAGCCATCGACGAGTGCCTTCGTTGTGAGCTCCCTAGAAGGTGGGGGGAAAAAAAAAAAAAAAATCCCACGTCACAAGCTCTAATGTTGACTGAAGTAAATTCTGAAAGTTGGGTGGTTCAAGAACAATTTATCCTGCAGTTTTCCAACCACTTTCTAATTAGTGTGTTTGTGCGTGTATCTAATCAACACTTGATGCAAACAGACAACAGGGAATCTTTCATAAGCTGACAAGAAACGCCCAGAGTTTCCATCATCTATCTCCTTTCACCCTCACCATCGCTCCCCCGAGATGTTGTGGATCTTACGTCCAGAGAGCCTTTCCTCCGGTCCTTGTGCTTACTGGATTGTATGTCTGGGGAGAAGAAAACAAACACAACAGAGGTTTAATAGCAAGGCTGATCCTTGGTTGGGAGAAGAGGTGTCTCACAATGTAGAAGTCTGTTGTTTATTTGTTTGTTTGTTTTTTTAAAAAACAACTTACTCATTACATTGTTTGTCATAAGTTTTTTGTTTTTTTTTAAGTCAGACAAAAGTGAGCCAGAAAGAGTCAGGGACCTGAAATCTAATAGTGTTTATGTATTTTTGGTGTTTATGTCATAACAAATTATCTGCACGTATAGTTGTTTTATGGTAATATCAGTCTTAGAAAGTATAAGACTGTATACTGTATGATTGTATTCCATATTGTTTGTGTCAACAATATCAAAAGGACCAAAACAATATTGTGTTGGTCCATCCTGCAACACATTCTGACTTTCACATGGAGCTCAGCCTCCTGCCCTTCAGTGGCTGAGACTCTCAGGACTAAACAGAGCATTTGCTGGGGACTGCTTCCAGATTTAAGTACTTTAAAGAAGTGTGTGTGTTTTGAAGATAATGAAGAAAAACTTCACCCAATGTTATGGTGTAGCTTGTTGATGAGTTTTTAAAATCATTTTTGATCAACAGTTTATTAGAGGAAAAGACGATCAGGTTTTAGCTACACAAAGTATTTTTTTTAATAACACCCTCTTTTTTTGTTTTTTGTTTTGTTTCTGGTTTTACGGTTGGATTTTAATTGAATCTAATTATTTAATTTAGCAGGAACTTTTCCAACTGTCTGTGTGCCAAATGTGACTTGGATGTCCCACTAATTTCAAAAGGTTCACCAACTTTTACTTCCCAAACAAGCAGCAAAATTTTGAAAACCAATTTTTCACGGTGAGCTGGTGACACCAGTGGAAGAGCGATATGATCCCTGTTTTGTTTGCCTGTCAGAAGTCATTTTGATATCGATTGCAGCCGTGAATTGGCCTTACAGTTGAGTCCACAATACAACAAAGAACCATAGTCCAGTTCCGAGAAAGTCAAAGTATGAATGAGCTTTTCCCTGTAAACAAAAGACAGAATTCATTTCTTTTGAGATATTTCTCAGCTAGATAAAGCAGGACTGCACACTTTGTTAATCTAAGGTTTAAAATTTGGGTTATGATGATAGAAAACAAGCTTTCTGGCAGGGTGCAAGAGATTTGCTAAAATATTTCCAAAGTCTGACACAAAAGTCCCAACTGCATGTATTTGTATCCAAAAAAAAAAAAGCCCTGGATGTTGTGCTTTCTGATGACAAACTGTTCTTCCACCAAATCATCAAACCTTGTGTGACTTCCACCATTAATGTTCACAGGACAGAGAAGACTGAGTGTATTTATGGCTCTCACCTGTCTGAGACTCTGTCTGCACACGTTCACTGGATTTATCACTCTGCATGGACAGAGAGGAAAAGCAGAATGATACAAACCAAAACGCTCACACCGTGCTTCATTAACAAGAACAACTGGAAACACATCTCACCTTATTATTATCATTTAAAGGCCTGTTGATAGACACATAGTGTCTGATTTTTCTGTGAACGGCAAAAACATATTAATACAAAAGGAGGAACATAAACTGAATAATTGTTACAGTGTAATCATTTATTTCTGAAAAGGTCATTTACATTAAATCAGGCTGCAGGAGCGAGATTTCAAAAATGCTGTCACTCACCCTCCCTGTCCAATTACAGGTGTGATCTTCACATTTTGCTGAATGCTGTCTCCATTTTTCTTTTTGGCATAGTAAATCCCCTGCCATTCCTGGAAAATATGAAAATATATAATGTGAATAATTATTTAACCATTTATCACAAAAACTGAAGATATAAGATTTGAAAACATCCTATAAATGGGTGTGCAGCACGGTGGTGTTCGTGCAACAGGTTAGGTGTGGAGGTAGGAGGTGGGTCAGTGTATTTCATAAGGCAGCCACTTGCTTTAATGGGTAGGGGGAGCGCTCCTGGAGTCCAGTGCTCTTATTTCATGCCCCCCCCCAAACAGACTGCTTCAATAGCTTGAAAAGACCCTTCCTGCTGTTAGCCTGTCTACGACTGACCTTCTGCTCTCTGTGTAGTGAGATTACAGCACAGCCATCAACCGCTGTTCTTATGCACATGAAACGGACCTATTGGATGGCCGGTGGTGCTTAAAGTGCACACGTTACATGCCAAAACTGTATTTATATAACCAATCAAAAAAAGGTCCTCACATATTTCCTGATAAAATTCAGTCTGTGATTACGTAAAATACATAAAAAACTAAACAAAACAACAAAAAGAATGAGTGTGGCCTGAAATGTATGGTGCAGAAGATAAAATTATTTAACAAATGCACTTTACCTTTCCTTTGCGTATGCAGGAGTTTATCGTTTCAAGGAGATCAGGCTTATTCTTCTCACTTTTAGGCACTTCTATTATTTCCTTCCCTATTAGCTCGCCTTGTTGGTAGCCCATAATGGACTCGTAGGCAGGATTCACATACTGTCAAGGAGAGACAACAAGAGACTGTAGTCTGCTGTTTAGAAGATCTACCATGAGTTAAGCTGATCACCTCAACTCAAATACAGTAACGTGCAAAAGTCTTGACCTGCCACTAATTTCTTTCAGTTTTGCTATGGGGGCAGTGATGTACTGAAATGTGCAAACATAAATGGAAATGTGCATAGGGCTAAAATGAGTTTGTACAATTCTAACAAGCTTGAAAGTCAGTATTTGGTGTGACCACCTTGAACTCTCTGAGGCAGCTGTCTTGTCATTAAGTAGTCTTCAGAAATAGTTCTCCAGGCTTCTTGAAGGACATTCAAAGCTCTTCTTGGGATGTTGGCTGCCTTTTATTCTGTTCTATCAGAATGACCCCACACTGCTTCAATAATGTTGAGCTCTGGTCTCTGGAG
The DNA here is from genome assembly GCF_007364275.1 of Archocentrus centrarchus. Classification (NCBI taxonomy): domain Eukaryota; kingdom Metazoa; phylum Chordata; class Actinopteri; order Cichliformes; family Cichlidae; genus Archocentrus; species Archocentrus centrarchus. The sequence goes on along the minus strand of NC_044348.1, from coordinate 8,442,757 downwards.
AGGCCAATCCATGACTGATAGTGTTCCATTGTGTGTTTTTCTATCCAGGTATGCTTTTACTGCACTAGCAGTGTGTTTGGGATCATTGTCATTATCCACCATGCCAGATGGTATTGGATGGTGGTCTGAAATGCAGACCCAGATCATGACAGAGCCTCCACCATGTTTTACAGATGACTCACTGTTGTATCTCTCTCCTGACCACCTCCGTACATAATGAAGATCATTTAAATTAAAAAAAATTTATATATGGCTTCCACTTCATAAGACCTGTTGCCACTGATTTTCAGTCCAGTTCTTGTGTAATTTATACAAGTTTATTTGTATAGCATTTATCAAAACCAGCATTACAAAGTGCTTCCCAGAAACTCAGAATAAAAGAACAAATTAGGAGAAAATTATAAAAAAGAAGACAAGTAAAAGTTCTTTGTGTGTTTGTATGTATATGTAAAAGAGTATGCATGTAGGTGTGCCCCCTGCCCTTTTTCTTAAGTAAGAATTAGTCTAATTAGTTAATTAATCAATTAGTCTGTTTTCTCTTAAGGACATGACTTTCAGATACTGCTCATCTGCTGTAGATGTTTTATTTTAGGCCTGCCACTTCTTTTGTCCTCCACTTGTCCACTTGCCTCAAATTGTTTTAAGGACACACCTTTACACTATACAACTTTATAAAGAGCTATTTCGTAATCTCCTTTTTGTTTCAAAAAATGCAATTTTATACCTGTCAAACTGTGTTATCTTTGACATTTTTCATAAAGAAATGGGAACAAATTATGTGCTTTTCCAACAGGCTGCTAGTACAATTGAAAATTTGTTCTTTGCTAAGTTGTCTATTATTTGCATACACAACCTTCAGAAAGACCTGGAGAACTATTGCTCAAGAGCACTTAAAAATTATGAGACAGTCTGACTCCTTTTGAGACTTTTGCATAGTACTGTACAGTATGTGAAAATACACTGATCAGGCATAACATTATGATCACCTGCCTAATATTGTGTTGGTCCCCCTTTTGCTGCCAAAACAGCCCTGACATGGACTCCGCTAGACCCCTGAAGGTGTGCTGTGGTATCTGTACCAAAATATTAGCAACAGATCCTTTAAGCCTCTGTTGATCGGACTTGTTTGTCCAGCACATCTCACAGATGCTCGATTGGATTGGGAATTTGGAGGCCAAGTAAACACCTCAAACTATTCCTGAACCCTTTTTTTTGGTGGCAGAGCGCATTATCCTGCTGAAAGAGGTCACAGCCATCAGGGAATACTGTTTCCATGAAAGGGTGTACATGGTCTGCAACAATGCTTAAGTAGGTGGTACATGTCAAAGCAACATCCACATGGATGGCAGGACCCAAGGTTTCACAGCAGAACATTGCCCAAAGCATCACACTGCCTGTGTCAGCTTGCGTTCTTCCCATAGTGCATCCTGGTGCCAGGTGTTCCCCAGGTTACAACGCACACCCACCCGCACCCGACCATCCACGTGATGTAAATGAAAACATGATTCATCAGACCAGGCCACCTTCTTCCATTGCTCTGTGATCCAGTTCTGATGCTCATGTGCCCATTGTTGGCACTTTTGATGGTGGACAGGGGTCAGCATGGGCACCCTGACTGGTCTGCAGCTATGAAGCCCCATGCACAACAAACTGATGCGCTGTGTATTCTGACACCTTTCTATCAGAACCATCACGAACTTTTTCAGCAATTTCAGCTACAGTAGCTCGTCTGTTTGATCGGACCACACGGGCCAGCCTTCGCTCCCCACATGCATCAATGAGCCTTGGCCGCCCATGAACCTGTCGCTGGTTCACCACTGTTCCTTCCTTGGACCACATTGGATAGATACTGACCACTGCAGACTGGGAACACCCTACAAGTTTGGTCCTTGTCAAACTTGCTCAAATCCTTTGCTTGCTTGCCCATTTTTCCTGCTTCTAAAACATCAACTTTGAGGACAAAATGTTCACTTGCTCCCTAGTATAGCCCACCCACTAACAGGTGCCATAATAAAGAGATAACCAGTGTTATCAACTTCACCAGTCAGTGGTCATAATGTTATGCTTGATCATGTATATGAGAACACAAACTAGAGTATTATGGGTCATTCATATGACAAGGACGAGAACAGGTGCTTAAAGAGGAGAGATAGTGAAATAAACAGGAGGGGGACTTCAGAGAGAGAAAGAGAGACATTGGTCAACATTGGAGAGCTGTTGGTCACAAAAATTAAGCTAGAAAGAAAAGCCCACCTGAATAACTTGATCTTCAGAAGTGATCTCTATGGCCTCTTGGCTTTGTTCAAGAGCTGTGAAAATAGCATTGCCAGCCCTCGTGTAGAGACACAACAGTACCAGAGTTATTGTTAAGAAATGCAACAGCATTTCTGTCTTCTAAGTAAACATTTACTCATTTTAAAGAAAGATGTATCAGGCATTAAAACTGGGATTACAAGTCAAATCGTAATGCGTGTTCTTTCTGATGCCTTGCTCTAAGTGCAAGAGTATCTAAATAAGGGCACTGTGTATTTAACTACAACACACTGCATCACACCAATATGGCGAAACTCACCTCAACTTGAACTGTGCCCGCACCTCTCCATGCTCCAGCTGTAGCAGCTCATTGTAGCAGGCCATCACATTGGCATTTTCCACATATCTCTGAGGGTCAGAGCAGCACAGGTCAATCAAATTCAATAAAAATGTCCAATTTGTGACTATAATTCAGCCACAGAGAACTCAGTGCACCTTGTGAGCAGACAAGAAGTATTTCCAAATTTGGAATCTTGTCTTACATACCAGTAGATTAAAAATGTATCAGTACATTAATACAACTGCAGCAGGTAGAAGACTCACTTTAACAGAAAGTCACTCACCCTATTAAAGCCAGCATTGATCAGTGGCATCACAGAGGCTTCCTCTCTGTCTGGCCTTAAAAGGAGAACACATGTAAGCACTGAAACACTGACAAGACAAATGCTTGTTTAAAGAACATCAGAGGGTTAACAACAGCCCTGCTCCAAGTCAAGCATTTTAATTTTACCATGAATCCTGATTATTTCAAAAATACAGTGATAAAAAGAAGAAAAGGAAGAAAGAGATTACATACCTTTTCACAACGGCGACTATCACAGTGTTTTCTGAAGAGTTGACTGCTCTAATTGACCTGAATGTAAACAGAGGGAGCCTTTTAGCTGGTGAGCAGGCTCGTGGGAAAGCCCATGGCATCAAATCAATGTATTTTTCAGTTTTTCACGCTCCGATTCTCCCAGGCAGGCAGAGCCCACTGGTGGGGCTCTGTGAGCAGGCCTAGGCCTCTGAAAGAATGCAGTGTACAGGGCCACTCATCCGCCTGTGGTTTTCCCCAGCCAGTGGTCATAAAGGTCCTTTAGTTCCCGTGTACACCGAACGTATGGATTGGCCAAAATGAATAGGGTTAACATACACGCTGGGCAGGGCAAATGAATGTTTGTCAATGTGTTTTTGGTTTGAGCAGAGGCTAAAGATAGAGAGTGGTATAGGCAGTCACCACTCATTTCTCAGTGACATGACTCCACTAGGTAGCATGCAATGGGAGCCCAAAGTGAGCTGGCCATTTACCCCCACACACAGTCATAATCACCAGTGTTGTACCAAATGTACTGTAACACATGAAAAGTAGTGCCATAATTGTTCCTATCAAGGTCATCCGGTCTGACTTTGGTCACTGCCCTTAGATGACAGCCACTAACAAATTCACTTCAGCTGTGCCGGTTACAACAAAAATCGCAGCGTGATTAAGTGAGTTTATATCCACGTCTTCAGCTGGCTCTAAGGTCCAATGACCTTGAGTGTGTAAAAACAATTTACAAAGCATGTAAACAATATGCAAAAAAGTAATGGAAAAGGTTGATAAGATGATGAGATGAAAACAATGTGAAGATAGTGGAAGCTGGGTATAAACAGCTGAAACAGCTACAAGTAATGGATCAATGGCTCAGAAAGTAATTCTGAATGAATGGTTACAGTTCTCCAAATAGAGACGTATGAATGGCTGACCAGCTAAATGCCGAAACGCAACAGTATACATTTTAATACAATTAAAAGTGCTAAATGACGTCCAGCTTTAAAAAAAAAAAAAAAAGATCAGTGAGAGGAAGAGATGCTTTAGCTGCAAAAAGCGGTTCTGGACAAAACAAAGATCACTGCACCACATCACTCCAGAAAAGTGCACTGATGATAAAAGAGCTCGCTTACCGGCATAGTGCTTCAGCGTCAAAGTGTCTGGAATGTCTGTGGTCAATGATGACGAGGTCATGATGCTTCTCCGAGAAGCATTCAAGAGCCGACTCCGGTGTTCGCGCCATACTGCACCTGAAGTTGGCCTTCTCACATGCCCAGCAGAAGCCATTACTCTGACTATCCTCTTTGGCAAAAACTAAAAGTACCTGCAAAAAGAGAGATGGCTGAGCACATATTTTGCAACTGAGTAATTTTTATATGTTTATGAAGGACCTCTTGCAATCCATTACTACCACAGTAAACATTCCAGTGGAATAATATCTAAATGAGGGGTGGTAAAAACAGTCTCACATGTAAACATATACATGCAAACAGCATAGGCTACAAAGACAAAGCAGTCCACAAATTACTTACGCAATATACTGTATGACCAAGTGGCAACCTTTGGGGGGTGAATAATGAAGCTGACATAAAAGTGCCAAAAACTTATTATACAGCTCGGTGAAAAATGCATTGTGGCCTACATTTATGCAGTATTAAAGGCTGATAAGTGGTTGCCAGCTAGGCCGCTAGCTGTCCCCTAGGTTTTACCTCAGTGACACTAGTTTTTAGTGTTGGTAAATGACTATTTGTAGATTTTGCAGTATTAATTAGCAGGATGCTTTATACATGCTAAAATGTCTATGGATACAACTTTTGACCAAAATTAGCATTAGCTAAAAATTTAACACTCCATTTCTTTTTCCAGATATTCTCACTTCCAAAGATTTTTATTTTTGGCCCTTTTCTGCTTTATTAACAGATGTACAGTGAAGAGAGACAGGAAAGCGGGGGAGAAGAGTATCATGCTGGATATCTATACTGATATAGACTGGGTAATATGTTAGGAACAAAAGGATGCCACATGGTTTGATGGAAAAGAAAATGATCAGCCTACAGAGGGCTGAATTCAAAGACACCCCAAAAATTTAAGTGAAAAAAAAAAATTATGCTGCAGGCTAATCCATTTTGCCGAAATTTCATTGCAGCAACTCAAAAATAGTACTCAGTTTGTATGGCTCCCATAGATGGTGTCCTGGGGGATCTCCTCCCAGATCTGGACCAGGGCATCACTGAGCTCCTGGGCAGTCTGAGGTGCAACCTGGTGGCATTAGATGGACCTAAACCTAATGTTCCAGAGGTGTTCTACTAGATTTAGGTCAGGCAAATGTGGGGGCCAGTCAATGGTATCAAGTCCTTCGTCCTCCTGGAACTGCCTGGATACTCTTGCAAAGCAAAGGCTCTGAATTGTCAAGTCATCATTGTTGCATTTGTGCTCATTTGCGTCTGTCATCCTAATCAACCTGCAGTGTAACCTCAGGCCTCCAGTGGACAGGCCCTGACTGATCAGCTCATATACAGAAATGTGAGAGATTTTCTTGTCTGCTGCCATGATCTATGGCACAATTAATGGAGGAGGCATTGACTGGCTGTGGGCCCCTCTGCCAGTCTGTGGCCCAAGGAGCTGCTGCTGCCATTGTCAAGCCAGCCATTGAGAATACTCTCTCTCTCTGCCACCATACTTTCATATAACCCCATTACTTGCGCAAATCCTGGGCCAGAGCTTTAGGCCCACCTCCAAGAGCAGTGCCGCACTAAGAGCAGATTCATGAGTCACCCTCTCAAACAGACGTCATCTCCAACTGTTGGCAGGGAGCAGTGTGAACGTAAAGAAAAGAAAGCTTGTTCTGCAGTTTTGAGTTTGCATCACACCTGTAAGGTTGAGTTAGGACACAAAGACCTGACTTTGCTGAGAAAAGCAGAAGCTGTGTTCTCCACACAATGAGGGGATAGAGGATTGGCTGTTTTGACAGTTGTCTTTTTGATTCATGCTGACAATTGGCATGGCATTATTTAAGTACCAAAACATAGCCTCAGGCGTGAAGCAGTGAGGCCTCATGTCTGAGAGAGGTGTTGCTAATGCAAGCCATATTCCTCATGTGAACAGTTTTCCTACAGGCGCCAATAAGTGTCCAGGTCATAAATACATCACCTCTGAATCCTACAGCTATGTTCGGTACGCACAGGGAATTAGATCAGAATGCCACATTGGGATGTTGGTAGAAAAGTCAACATTCCTGTAAAGGTGGAGGAACGGTTAATATAGGCTAAGATAAGGTCTGCTCAGAGGATTGTGCTGGGATAAGACAGATACGCCTTGCTTAGTAATAACACACCCAGTCACAACTGACGGGGGGAAAAAAAAAAAAAAAAACAACAATCTCAAAGGACATTCAAGCAAAAAATATTCCTGAAATCAGGATACACTGCTCATGCTCCAAAGAGTCAGACAGACAAGAAAGAGAAAGTATCAGACAGACAAAGACATCCAGAGGGAAAAAAAACAGTTTGAAGTGGGTAGTGAGCATTTTGGCAGGGTCTGATCACTCTGTCTAGAAAACATCATTGTTGAAAACAGAGTGCCTGGCCAGATCCTGTGGACCGCGAGAAAAGAGGCGGAGTAGAGAAGAGGAGGGGATGACAGGATCAGCTGTGAGTGACAAAAACAGGAAGGGGATATCTCTCTACCTCGTTTTCCTTCTGTGGTCACAGCAGAGCGCATCAGACAATGAAGCTGAGTCTGTGCACTTACACATGGCATTACAATGCAGGACTTCTACTGGCTCCCAGCACCTTCAAATTATCATTGCTATGATAATGCTAAGTTGTTGCAATTTTATTTTTGTAAAAGTAAAACCATTTTACATGCCATTCCCCGGTTGTGCAACTAATGCATGCATAGTTTAATAGTCCATTTATTTTTGTGCAGTACATAGGGCCATGATTTACAAAAATCGACATCATGTTCAGTTAAACAAGACTTGAAAAGAACAGCTGAGACCATAATTTCATTACTCAGGGAATAAATTATGTGAGCAGTAGGGTCATTTTCTTAGAGAGGTTTCTTGCATGATGCCATTGCTCGAGAGCTGCTCGCCCACATATTGGATGTGATACAACCATCAGCTGCGAGGGAAAAATGTGCACTCCCTGACTGGTTGGAAAGTGGTTGCTGGTTGTTGCTAGGTAAAAATAATAGGAGGTGCTCCTTGTGATTGCTTTGGTTGTTAGCAGATTGCCATGGTCACCTGTAGTTTGCATGGAAGATGCTGACTTGTTCCCAAATGCTTACTAACCAGTAGCCAAGTGGTGGTAAAACTTGAAAGAGTACGATGCGGACAGGAAATGGGGAACAACTGCCTTCAAAGTAAAAGTTGTGCCTCAACGTTGCAGCAAACATATTTCAAATGAAGCAACTATTACTTTGGAGGTGAACAGTCTCCATTTCCAGTTTGTGTCGCATTTTTCACAGTTTTACTACCACTTGGAGAGTAGTTGGCAAGTACTTGCAGACAAGTCAGTATCTTCCATACAAACTATGGGCAACTGTGGAAACCTGCTAGTAACCAAAACAATTGCATGGTGGTTTTCACCAACTGGTCGAGGAACATACATTATTCCCTAGCGACCAGTAGTTGCCAGGGGGTCACTATTCAATGACTTTTTGCAACTTTTTTTGCAAGTTGCCCCCTGCTGGCTATTAGCAAAAATGTAGTTTTAATACATTTCTAAAACCGTTATGTTTCCAAGCTTTTATACAACAGCAGCATCGCATGCCAAAGGAACGCACACAAACTGTGTAATGAACCACTGAACATCTGAGAATGTCTGCAGTGATGAAACTGGTCCATGGACCCTCTGTGCAGCTTTTCCATAATGTGCATTGTTCATTATGGTATGCTCTACGTCATAAATGTTTGGCCTTGTTGCCTTGACAACCCAGGGGTGTACTGCACACAATACACCCATTAACCATTTTAGTCCCTCTCTCTCCTCTTTTTGAATCTTTGCATGGAACATGGGAAAGCTGTAGCATCTTTAAGACATTCAAACAAACTCCAAATAAAAGTTCTGAAAAACTAATCCCAAAAAACCAAGTCTACCACATACTGACAGTCACACTTTAGCTCAAAGCCTCTTAATGAACAACTTGTGTCGATTCGTGGAAAGCCTTCGAGCATTCAAGCACAAGAGCTTCAGTCACGTTTGATGTTGCTTTACGATACCTGAAGTGGGTCTTTAAATAACTTCATTGGTCCAAATTGCACCTCTGTTAATGTGGTCTGAAAGATAATAAAAAGAATACAAGGATTAGAAGAATATTAGGAGGAAAAAAAAAATTCCATGAATGTGATACATTTTCAGTTCTTTCCCGTTTAAAATGTTCCCACAGACCCCAGTGCTGTATGTGAAATAATAAGAACACAAAAGTTAAGCAAATGTTGCACCTTTGTCTTTTCTTCTGACCTCATTAAAACCCCCAATATGCAGTAAAGCACTGAAACAAGTAACCATTGCATTACACACAAGCTGATTTAGCATATTTGATGATAAAATATAAAATATGTAAAAGGAATGTATTACAGTGTATATGGAAATATCTTTTGTTACATGCATTTTCTATTGATTCACAGACAAGAAAATATACTATAACTTTTCCTAAATAGTGATATTACTTACATTTAGGCTTATGAACAAGAAATCATTTCCTGGTACTTTTTCATTATATATATATATATATATATATATATAAAAAGGAACTCAAAAGCTTGTTTAAAAAAAAAAAAAAACAACTCTACTGTATTTGCCCAGCTGAGGCCTCCAAGACCTCATTTTGACTCATTTTCTGAACCATATTATTAGTTTAAACATTTTATAAGCAATTCTAATAAAATGATTAAAGTATTAATAAAGTATGAACTATTAAACAGGACACATGACAACTTTTTAAAATTTACTGGACTAACATTTTATTAAAGACAGTAGTGAAATTTAACCAAATACATTTTCTTAAGTACCATTTCCAGTTGATGCCAGATTATACTTCTTATTCACTACAAATACAGAAAATACCAAACTGTTCAAGCCACTAACAGCTTTTTTTCCTCTCTTTTTTTTTAAAACACTAATTAAGATTTTTCATGCAAGACATAACACTTTTCAATTACAGCACATGTCCCTTGTATAAGCCATTTTATACTATAACTGAGGCCTATCTAATATTTCACTTAAACATCTGAAATGAAATGTAAAAATACTGGTTATACCTTATATAATGCAATCTATACACCATACAATGGACTATGATACCATGTCCATTGACACCAATTTTTACTGATGTACTTTCACTTCACTTTAAAAATTCTGGGCCATTATTTCCAGGGATGGAAGATACATATACCCAAATTACCATTTGAAGCATCAGTTATACTGTGCATTTTTATGCTACATTTACTCCACTATATTTATTTGTTACATATGATACACATTAAAATCATTTCATGTATAGTACATAAGGTAACCAGCAAATAAAGCTTAGGATAAACTTTTTGCCTATGAAGGCAGATTTACAACCCACTCAGCCGTATATGTAGTAATTCAAGAAAATAATTTCCAGTTTTGTCTGTTGCAATGTTAAAATGACATTACTACATCCTAAAGTTACAATAAACCTATATAATGTGCATTATTCTAAAATATCCAAAAGTCTCCTAGTATTTCTACATAATGGTATTACAACTTCTACTTAAATACCAGCACACTTCTCACATCAGCGACTGAATTAAAACAAATAATTGCAATTTAGTCTTTCATTTTCCAGTTCCTCCAAAAGTTGTGTGAGTTGTGAGGGGAAAAAAAAAAAAAAAAAAAGGACAAATTTCACACTGACAGGTTTTAACTCATTACACTTTCCTTACATGAGCTTACTCATGTCTGTCTGCAAATAATTTAGTTTCCTTCCTGCTAAATAGAACCCAGCTCAGGGGTTAGTAACCATAGCAACCAAGCCCCTTGCGGACCGCCATCCCTCTAGAATTCCTCTTCTTCGTAAACAATCTACACATGTGAGGAGGAATACAGAGAGGAATTTCAGAGTGTGCTGGGCTGCAGTAAATCACTTCTTGCTGAATTGTAAGCCGGGGGGGGCTGACTGACCCTGTGTTGTAGCCAAACTGACATCATCATGACGCTAGGCTGTTTGTTGTAGCTGACCACAAACAAGAAATATGGGATCAGAATGGCTACAAGCTCTGTGATGCTCTGTGATCATCTGATCTTTCATATAAACAATGATCTGGTAGCAAAATAGCCTGATGTGGTCTTGTGCACACATTGAGAAGCGCCTTGCTGGGAATTATGTAGTCTCACACACACACACACACACACACACATATATGGAAATACCACAAACCCATGCTCTTCCAGAAGGGTTTAACTAAATAAGATATAGTTTATTCTGTTGCTAGACTTCTTTTCAATAATTCTGACCACGTGTCAGAACAAATAATTATCTTCAGCTTTATTCATTTAATTTTGCCATGGAGATCAAACAAAACTTTCTGTCTTCTATCGACTGCAGCATGGTAAATGACACCAAAATGTGGTCACCCAAAAAAAAAAACAAACAAAAAAAAAAAACAAAAACAAAAAAAAAAAAACATATACAGTACTGTGCAAAGGTCATGCCTCATTTATATCTTCCTTGCAAGGAGCCAGACTTTATGGTAATTTTTATAGTGGTCTTGAGCAACAGTTCTCCAGCTTTCTGCAGGACTTTCAAATAATTTTCTTTGGACATTGGCTGCTTTTTCACTCATCAGTTCAGTTCTTGTACGTGACCATTTTCACAGAAATATTTATTTTTTGTTTGTTAAGCCACTTAACACTGACCTATGATTCATTCAACTATAAAAAGGCACCTGACTCGAGGGATGAACCAGCTCTTTGTCTACACATAACAGACAATTTAGCCACGAAGAATGTCACAAAAACACAATTTGTTCCCATTTCTTTAGTTGAATCTGGGGGAAAAAAAAATGCTAAAGAAAACACAGCATGACAGGCATAAAATTGTATTTTTGCTCCAGCAAGGTGATTCCCAAAGAGCTCTTATCCAAAAACATATCTTGGCATGGTGTACAGTGGATTCTGAGAAAAAAGAAAAAAGAGGAAACTGGACAAGTGGAAGCCAAAAGAAGAAGTAGCAGGCCAAAAAAAAAAAAAAAAAAATCTACAGCAAATGAACAGTATGAAATAGGAACCTGATAGATACATCTGGCCCTTCAGTTGATCCATCTACTGTTCACTGAAGCCTCAACAGAAATGTTCTCAGTGGAAGGGTGGCTGTCAGGAAGCCATTCTTAATGAAGGGAAATGGGGAGAAAAGGCTGAGGTATGACAAATTACACAAGAACTGGACTGAAAATCAGCCAACAGGTCATTTGGAGTGATGAACCCAAATTTGAATATTTTGGTTCAAACTGTCATCAATATGCATGAAGGAGGTCAGGAGAGAGTCCACAGCCACCTGTAAAACACAGTGGAGGTTCTGGTGTGGTTTGGAGCTGCATTTCATCCAGCGGTGTTGGGGATTTTGTCAAAATTGATGGAATTATGAATGAAGAAAATTCAGATTTTGATCCACCATGCAATACCGCATTGTCATGCTTCATTTTTCAGCATGACAGTGATCTTAAACACACTGCCAATGCTGTAAAAGCATACCTGGATAGAAAAACACAAAATGGAGCCTGGATCTCAAAATTATTGAAGCAGTGTGGGATCATCTTGACAGAACAGAACAAAAAGCAGCTAACATCCAAAGAAGAGCTTTGAGTGTCCTTCAAGAAGCCTGGAGCACTATTCCTGAAGACTACTTAAAGAAATGACAAAAAAAAAAAGAGCTGTGCTGAAGAATAAAGGTGGTCACACCAAATACTGACTTTCAAGCTTGTAACTCTATGATATGCATAAATAGTTTTTTGTGAAGCTGTGTGTTGGTGAGCTTGTTGAGGTCAGGTATTTAAGTGTATAGAGATTAGCTACAAAGTATCCAGCTAGCTGAGGCAGAGCAGAAGCAGTAACACAGCACTGTTTCTCCATCCAGGGAGACTTTCCTCTAACTGACAATGATACAACAAATACTACTGCAGCTGAGATTGTGTAACTCAAACAGCCAGCCCTCCACACACACACACACACACCAATCTGCCAGGCAACATACTTCTTCTGTACAGTACACAAATGCACACACTGCAATGAATCATTCAGCCAAGCATTTGCATCCCGCAAACATCATGCTGGCACTCAACCAGGAGCAAACAAAACAGGGGAAGTGAGTGAGCATGTAGGCCAGGCAGCCTGGCAATACAGACAGTGTGTGTGTGCGCCCACGTAAGCAATGTCCCGCCGTATATGCTGCTGTGTTATACCAGTCACACTGGGATATCTGTGTTTGTGTCAGCGTGTGTGCGCATGCGCTTATGTATACGGGGCCATCATGATTTTGTTATCATGTCATCTCTGTACAAATCTTTCTACCAATCTTACTACAAATTCCTGCTGCCTGATTCAGAGCCAGAATTATTCCAGAATAATAAAACCAGAAAAAAACAAACAACCGAGTGAATCATTTAAGCTTCTTTCACATATATGATGTTTGTTAATACCAGGAAAAAAAAACAAAAAGAACAACCTTTTAACCTTATTTTATTCTAACCTCCTAACCAAATGTTAGAAATTAAATTCTTAGTTTAAAGGGCAAAATACCTCTCACAGAGCATTTGGACAAGAGCAAGCTGGAGGGCATTTTAAATATCAATAAGTAATTACTTTGCAGTAATTTGACAAAAATCTATTTGAGATTTACACCAGGAAAACATGAAATAAAAGATATCATCTTAAAGAACAGGTTCATGTTCTTTTGCCCACAAACACAATGAAAAATAAGTGACACCTCAAAAGATACAAACCCATCCTTTAAAGCTGCTATCATTTTTATTTGTGCTTACTTGAGGTATACAACAAAATTTTAGTTCTAGTTGCCTCAGTCAAATCTTTTGTGTCAATATTTTAAATAGTTTTTTCAATAATTTTTTCAGCCAGGCATGCCACAGTACCGAACACTGAGTCAGCACCACACAGTGACTAAAAAAAAAGCTCAGCACAGATGCTGAATTAATGTAGATCAGTAACATCGTGGCCAAAATCTGACACACTCAACTTGGGTCATATCATGTCGATATATCAGCATGGGCTAAATCAAATTACAACACACCAACTGGTACACAGTGAACTTGAAGTCTTCAGGCCCTCTAACCCACTTTGACAAGTTTCTTAAAAAAAACAAAACAAAAAAAAAACCAATTTCATAGAATCGAGACTGTTTTAATGATTCATTGAATGGCTATTTTGCAGGTTGACCTCGTCAAAGAAAATTACGTCATGTAATGTCACACTTGTTGGCTTATTTAGGCCAATTTGACCACATGCAGTCTCCTGTTAACCTGACATGCCAGATGGTTTGTTACAGAGAAACATTATGAAAAAAAAAAAATCATCTACACTTAGCACAAAAAGTAAGGAAATCTGTGTTTGGTCGATTATTTCTTTGTTGTAAAAATGCTTCTTGGCAATAAATGTTATACCACCAAACACCACCAGAGTCAACACCTTATTGCTATTGACTCTTGTTTCGGGTCATTTATTGGATTGGATGATTGAAGTCTGAAGAAAGAAGACATATTGCCAATTTAACAATTTATTCATTTAACAAACTGGGGCATCAATAGCATGTGGAAGAACCGTACAACAGCCTGGCACCTTCTCCTCATGCTGGTCACCAGCTTGGTCACACATTGCTGTGGGATGGCATCCCATTCTTCAACCATTCTCCAACCATCCAACGTTGTACACACTTAGCTTTACAAAGCTAATTCAGAGCAAGCTAATGGTTCAGGCACATGAGTAAAAATAGGACAGCAATCTCCTTGCATCTACCAAAAAAATTAAAAATTGGTGTCTCCCCGGTGATTGTATTTAATTTTTTCACATTCTGCAACTTCTGAGGACTAAATGGATGCTGCACACTCACAACTAATTTTGATCACAAGGTGGTTGCACAGATCGCCTGATAGGAGAGAACCTTTCTGCAAACAGTTGCAGTTTGGCTTGGACTGACTGCCGTCACTCTCAGAGTAATTGTCAAAGGTTTGCAAATAATTGCTGTCTAATTTATAAAAGCAGACGGGTTGCCAACACGTTGCCATCAGTCTGTGAGTACAACCCGAGGGGTTGTACTCACAGACTGATGGCAACGTGCAGCCAACGCATTTAAAAAGATGCAGCTTTTACTTTAGAGGCAAACGTTCTCCCTTTCCCGTTTGTGTTGCAGTATATATATATTTTTTTAATTTTGTAAGTTTTATTACTAGTAGTTAGTGAGTGTTTGCAGATAAGTCCCATTTCTTTCATGCAAACTACGGGAGATTGCGGCAACCTGCTAGCAACCAAAGCAATCACAAGGAGCACCCTGTCTGTGACCAATTTCACCCAGCATCAGCCAGCAGCATCCAGCAACCACTTGCCAGCTGGTTGGGGAGTGCCCCACTTTCCCCACCTCCACCAGATGGTCGCAGACTGGTCTCCAGGCCTGTGTGACAGGGACCTTATTCTCTTGACTTCCACTGAATTTTATTTATATAGAGCCAAATAGCAACAACAGTCGCCTCAAGTCACTTTATATTGTACCCTACAAAAATACAGAGAAAACCCCAACAATCAGACAACCCCCTATGAGCAAGCACTTGGTGACAATGGGAAGGAAAAACTTCCTTTTAAACAGGAAGAAACCACCAGCAGAAGCAGGATCAGGAAGGGGCAGTCATTTTCGATGACCGGTTGGGGGTGAGGGGAGGGAGACAGGACAAAAAACACACTGTGGAAGAGAGCCAGAGAGTGTATATAACACAGAGTGAAAAGAGGTGCATGAGAAACACTCAGTGCATCATGGGAAGCCTCCAACAGCCCATGACACACTGACTAATCCTACAGTGTCACAAACAATGGCAAACAAAAACTGGAAAAAAAAAAAATATGAATACTGTCTATGATAACAGCCCTACAACTACAAGAGACAGTTACGTAACCAAAGCCAAATAGTCATTAGGCAATTCTTTCCATCTCTGTGAAAATCTGTACACAAAAGGAACCTGTAGGTAGTCACGTTTAAAAAGAATACCTATCTGTCCCATAACATGTAACACATGACTGAGGCTATGACTTTATTGGCCAGTAGTCCCTCATAGGACACTGGTTTGTCTTGACCAACGCCTACAAGTGTACAGTGTGAAGCCTGGCATGGACCTTCTCATGATTGTGATCTTACAAATCTTTCAAGAGCTCAGCTATTTCATGAGGTAGTTCCTCCTGCTATTTTCTTTCAATATACCTTATGTATTTACATAGTGGAGCGCCTTCTGACCCTATATCCTGCTCCTAGTGTATCCGGCCCTATAGATCTCCTCCTACTCCTCTGGACCACCAGCTCTTCTGTCTTATACTCATAGGCACACACACGCACACGCGCGCACACACACACACACACACACACACTAGACCATACACACTGGGAGAGTGGCTTTCCACTAAAGTGAAAAACAGGAAATTGGATGACATTGTTCGGTGCGCCGACGTCAGCAGTGAGAGATACTGTAGAAAGAGTAAACAGCTTCCTCCACCCCAGAGCTGGGACCAGGATGCAGGGAATCTTGGGATGCCTGCCCTGCTCTTGCTTCTTAGGAGAACGTGCTTCATATTCTAACAATCTCCAGATCCCTCGCTTTGACAAGCCCGCTCCAGCCAACAAGCTCTTTCTCCCCCCGCTCCTTTAAACCACTCCGTCAGTTCAGGAGTTTGTTCTTTTTTAAAACTTCGCCACATGTGGTTAAGTAGAATATGATATGCATAGCTCGTAACACAGTAACATTAGATGAGATCAAATTTCTTCCTTAGGAGTGTTGGGTCTCTCAACTAGTGGTGGGGTGTCTTGCATGTGTCTGTGTATGTGTTTGTGTACGTGCATGTTCCTGTCTAAAAGTGTGAATCAAATGGAGATGAATCAATGTTCTTGATTAGGACTGATTAAGGGCAGCAGTCCCAGCCACAGGTGTGGACGCACACTATGTACCAGACAGACACACAAAGCCTCACA
The DNA here is from genome assembly GCF_007364275.1 of Archocentrus centrarchus. NCBI lineage: Eukaryota > Metazoa > Chordata > Actinopteri > Cichliformes > Cichlidae > Archocentrus > Archocentrus centrarchus. Next base: position 8,426,445 of record NC_044348.1, on the reverse strand, counting down.
CACACTGAGCTAACTGATGGGCTAAATGGCACCACCCGACACATCAACCTCACCACATGCTGAGCCACTCAGATAGTATTGCTAGCTGCCCATGCTGTGTGTGTTACCTCAAAGAGAATAATTCACTTTCATGTGTGGCCACTGCCTATAGATCTGCACTGAAACCAACTGCAACAGTGGAGTATCTAACCTGCAACCATTTCCAGCTCAGACGAATCAACTACCAGCCCAAATATTTACAAGCCTGCAAAACCAACACATTCAACTGAACTAAGTCAATTTTAATTAATTTTTAAACAACTGTTTAAAAGTAAAAATACACAAGAATATGTAGGAAAAGAAAAACACAATGTGACGAACTAGTCTGTGTGGACTGGCATGAACCCCCCCCCGCTGTAGTCAGCATGTCTAATAGAGCAATATATTTCAAATGGAAGTGTATCTCATTCCAGCACTACCTCTTTTATTAAGATTCTAATAGGACAGATAGTCCAGGATCCTGAAAACAAACAAAAAAAACCCCACAATGGTTCTAAAGTAACTAGGGTCTCTTAAGTGAACGACGAGTGACTTATGCCATATCCACCACATCCTTCCTCCTACTGTAGACTTTGTTGCTCTGCCAAAAATAAAAGCAGTACAAATTGTATCAGTTAACACTAATATTTCATGACTATTTCACAAGTTGTCTAGATACAATTTTATGGTTGCTAGCAGATTGCTGCAGTCATCCCACAGTTTGGATGAAAGATGTATTGAGCTACTGTACAGTGAAATTTGAAAAAAGTGTGAAAATGGAGAACGTTTGCCTTCAAAGTAAAAGTTCTGCCGTAACCAACAAATTTCAAAATAAAAACTTTTACCTTGAAGTTGAACAGACCATTTCTGGTTTGTGTTGCACTCTTCACAGTTTGACTATAGCTTGGGGAGTTGCTTGCGAAAGTTTGCAGCCAAATTGGCCTCTTCTGTGCAAACTACTGGCAACCAACGCAATCACAAGGAGGTTTTCGGTGTAGCACCGTTTTTGTGAAGAATTCCATGTCAGCAGCTACCACCAACCTTAAAACACCTCTTATGAATACACACTTTTCCCTGGAGAACTGTGGTTATCAGCAGGTCACGGACCAGTCTCTAGGCCTGTTTGAATGGGGCTTTAGCAGTTTACTTCACAGCAACCTCCAGCAACTGGTCGAGAAATACACAATTTTTTCCTCGCAATCGGTCTCTAAGACTGTGCGACTGAGGCCTAAATTGTTTTTCAAAAATTACAGGTAGTGTTGAAAGCTGCTCTTCAGCTCCTTTGAAAGGTAAATGACGTGTAAATGACAGCAATGTGTGATGACGTGTGACATGTATGGTGACGATAGACATTGCTGTGCAAAAACTGCAGGCGTTTCTGATATTTAGATTCTTATCTATCACACAGTGTCATCAGCAAAGGGTCTGACCACTCACTAATTCAACAAGCCCAAATACAGAACCAGAGCCATAAAGAAATAATTTGTGCAACAAGCTGCACTATATAAACTGTATCAGACAACTGGAAACACATCATACAGTAGACCACAAAGTGAACAGTGAACCATTTTGGGCACAGCATTGTGGTGTAGGAAAAAACTAAAATTATGACAGGTGATACGTGCCTCTAACATGCAAGCTTTAAAAAAAAAAAAAAAAAAAAAAAAAAAAAAAAAAAAAAAAAAATATATATATATATATATATATATATATATATATATATATATATATATATATATATATATATATATATATATATATATATATATATATGGTGCCTGCAATGACATTTGGTGTTTAATGTATAAAACAAATTCTTCATACTAGTGCAAGACTCCATAACCTCCACTCTAACCAGCATCTCTTCTTCAGTGTCTCTATTTTTCTAAAAATATAACATCCTCACCTACATGCAAAAGCTAACAGATAAAAACTCTCCATTCACAGTACCTGGAGTTTGAATTCTTTTGTTTCCTGATTTATGGCACATGGATTCAATTCAATTCAATTCAATTTTATTTATATAGCGCCAAATCACAACAAACTGTCGCCTCAAGGCGCTTTGTATTGTGGGTAAAGACCCTACAATAATACAGAGAAAACCCAACAGTCAAAACGACCCCCTATGAGCAGCACTTGGCGACAGTGGAAAGGAAAAACTCCCTTTTAACAGGAAGAAACCTCCAGCAGAACCAGGCTCAGGGAGGGGCAGTCATCTGCCGCGACCGGTTGGGCTGAGGGGAGAGAAAGACATGCTGTGGAAGAGAGCCAGAGATTAATATCAATTAATGATTAAATGCAGAGTGGAGTATAAACAAAGTAAATAAGGTGAATGAGAAACAGTGCATTATGTGAACCCCCCAGCAGACTAGGCCTATAGCAGCATAACTAAGGGATGGTTCAGGGTCACCTGATCCAGCCCTAACTATAAGCTTTATCATAAAGGAAAGTTTTAAGCCTAATCTTAAAAATAGAGAGGGTGTCTGTCTCCCGAATCCAAGCTGGAAGCTGGTTCCACAGAAGAGGCGCCTGAAAGCTGAAGGCTCTGCCTCCCATTCTACTCTTAAGTATCCTAGGAACCACAAGTAAGCCAGCAGTCTGAGAGCGAAGTGCTCTGTTGGGGTGATATGGTACTATGAGGTCTTTGAGATAAGATGGTGCCTGATTATTCAAGACCTTGTATGTGAGGAGAAGAATTTTAAATTCTATTCTAGATTTAACAGGGAGCCAATGAAGAGAAGCCAATATGGGAGAAATCTGCTCTCTCTTTCTAGTCCCTGTCAGTACTCTAGCTGCAGCATTTTGGATCAGCTGAAGGCTTTTCAGAAAGCTTTTAGGACAGCCTGATAATAATGAATTACCATAATCCAGCCTAGAAGTAATAAATGCATGAATGAGCTTTTCAGCATCACTCTGAGAAAGGATGTTTCTAATTTTAGAAATATTGCGCAAATGCAAAAAAGCGGTCCTACATATTTGTTTAATATGTGCATTGAAGGACATATCCTGGTCAAAAATGACTCCAAGATTTCTCACAGTGTTCCTGGAGGCCAAAGTAATGCCATCCAGAGTAAGTATCTGGTTAGACACCATGTTTCTAAGATTTGTGGGGCCGAGAACAAGAATTTCAGTTTTATCTGAATTTAGAAGCAGGAAATTAGAGGTCATCCAGGCCTTAATATCTTTAAGACATTCCTGCAGTTTAACTAATTGATGTGTGTCATCTGGCTTCATTGATAGGTAAAGCTGAGTATCATCTGCATAACAATGAAAATTGATGCAGTGCTTTCTAATAATACTGCCTAAGGGAAGCATGTATAATGTAAATAAAATTGGTCCTAGCACAGAACCCTGTGGAACTCCATAATTAACCTTAGTGTGTGAAGAAGACTCCCCATTTACATGAACAAATTGGAGTCTATGAGATAAATATGATTCAAACCACTGCAGTGCAGTACCTTTAATACCTATAGCAAGCTCTAATCTCTGTAATAAAATGTTATGGTCAACAGTATCAAAAGCTGCACTGAGGTCCAACAGGACAAGAACAGAGATGAGTCCACTGTCAGAGGCTCTAAGAAGATCATTGGTAACCTTCACTAATGCTGTTTCTGTACTGTGATGAATTCTGAAACCTGACTGAAACTCTTCAAATAAACCGTTCCTCTGCAGATGATCAGTTAGCTGTTTTACAACTACTCTTTCAAGAATCTTTGAGAGAAAAGGAAGGTTGGAGATTGGCCTATAATTAGCTAAGACAGCTGGGTCAAGTGATGGCTTTTTAAGCAGAGGTTTAATTACAGCCACCTTGAAGGTCTGTGGTACATAGCCAACTAATAAAGACTGATTGATCATTTTTAAGATTGAAGCATCAATAATTGGAAAGACTTCTTTGAACAGTCTAGTAGGAATGGGATCTAATAAACATGTTGCTGGTTTGGAGGAAGTAACTATTGAAGTTAACTCTGAAAGATCAACTGGAGCAAAAGAGTCTAAACAAATACCAGCAGTGCTGAAAACAGCCGAACATGAAGAATAATCTTTGAGATGGTTATGAATAATTTTTTCTCGAATGTCTAAAATTTTATTTGTAAAGAAATCCATGAAGTCACTACTAGTTAACGTGAAAGGAATACTCGGCTCTACAGAGCTCTGACTCTTTGTCAGCCTGGCTACAGTGCTGAAAAGAAACCTGGGGTTGTTCTTATTTTCTTCAATTAATGATGAATAGTAAGATGTCCTAGCTTTACGGAGGGCTTTTTTATAGAGCAACAAACTCTTTTTCCAGGCTAAATGAGCATCTTCTAATTTAGTGAGACGCCATTCCCTCTCCAGCTTTCGGGTTATCTGCTTTAAGCTGTGCGTTTGTGAATTATACCAAGGAGTCAGGCACTTCTGATTTGAAGCTTTCCTTTTCAGAGGAGCCACAGTATCCAAACTTATACGCAGTGAGGATGTAAAACTATTGACGAGATAATCAACCTCACTGGGAGCAGAGTTTAGGTAGCTGCTCTGCACTGTGTTGGCACATGGCACTGAAGAGCATAACAATGAAGGAATTAGATCCTTAAACTTAGTTACAGCACTTTCAGAAAGACTTCTACTGTAATAAAACCTATTCCCCACTGCTGTGTAATCCATTAAAGTAAATGTAAATGTTACTAAGAAATGATCAGACAGGAGGGGGCTTTCAGGGAATACTGTTAAGTCTTCAGTTTCTATGCCATATGTTAGGACAAGATCCAGAGTATGATTAAAGTGGTGGGTGGGCTCCTTTACATTTTGAGAGAAGCCAATTGAATCTAACAATAGATTAAATGCAGTGTTGAGGCTGTCATTCTCAGCATCTACATGGATGTTGAAATCACCCACTATAATTATTTTATCTGAACTGAGCACTAAATCAGATAAAAAGTTTGAGAAATCAGACAGAAACTTTGAGTAGGGACCAGGTGGACGATAGATAATAACAAATAAAACAGCTTTTTGATTTTCCCAATTAGGATGGACAAGACTAAGAGTCAGGCTTTCAAAAGAATGAAAACTTTGTCTGGGTCTCTGATTAATTAATAAGCTGGAATTGAAGATTGCAGCTAATCCTCCTCCTCGACCTGTGCTTCGGGCATTCTGACAGTTACTGTGACTCGGGGGTGTTGATTCATTTAAACTAACATATTCATCCTGCTGTAACCAGGTTTCTGTAAGGCAGAATAAATCAATACGTTGATCAATTATTAAATCATTTACTAATAGGGACTTGGAAGAGAGAGACCTAATGTTTAACAATCCACATTTAATTGTTTTATTCTTTGGTGCAGTTGATGAAGCTGTATTATTTATTGTTTTTGAATTTTTATGCTTAAATATCTTTTTGCTAATTTTAGCTTTGGTTTTTGGTGGTCTGGGAGCAGGCACCGACTCTATGGGGATGGGGTTTTGGGGGGATGGCAGGAGGAGAGAAGCTGCAGAGAGGCGTGTAAGACTGCAACTCTGCTTCCTGGTCTCAACCCTGGGTAGTCAGTTTTTAGGAGGGTTAATAAATTTGGCCAGATTTCTAGAAATGAGAGCTGCTCCATCCAAAGTGGGATGGATGCCGTCTCTCCTAACAAGACCAGGTTTTCCCCAGAAACTTTGCCAATTATCTATGAAGCCCACGTCGTTTTTTGGATCTGTGCCTTTGCACTCTGGGATAAAACTGTGTTGGAAATCAGTCTAGCTTCATCTGCCATTACATCACAAATATAAGATGTAATAGAATTTTTCAGTTTATACAGCTGGTCCTCTATTGCCTTAATTCTCTCAAAGAGTAGTAAAACGACCACTGAATTAAAAAAGACAAAATGCAAATGCAACTAATGTGCAAATGCAATCAATCTTTTCTGAAAAATAACTGCAACCATATGTATTCTGGCTCTCTCCACATGTTTTATCCACAGTGACCAAGCCCACAGTCAGCCAGGCAGAAGACTTCAGTTGAGTTGCTGGCATGGCTGAGGAAAACTAGGCCACTGTGGATCGGTTTGTCCCAGAACATCCACGCTTTCTCTGTATTTCTATCTCTGTCTCTCGCTCTCTGGCAGTAGACACACACACACACACACACACACACACACACACACACACACACACACACACACACACACACACACACACACACACACACACACACAGAGGAAAGACCAGCCCTGTGAAACAAAAATGACAATGTCCAGGAAAGTACACACTCTACATGAAATGAAAAATCAGATTCAACTGATTGTTTTTTATTATTCAGATATGTGACAATATTTTCTTGGTTTTTACTGTGTCTCATATGTAATATTTAGATTGACAATGCAACCATCTTCCATTTACTATGCAAATTGTTCAGTTGTGTGTTCATAACAGCACAGAATAACTCACCACATTAAATGACTATAGATTTTACATGTAAATGTAAAATTTTACATTTGCATTCTTTTAATTCTTTTAGTTTAATGTCTTCAATAAGTGCAATTCATAAACAGTATATGTTCTCTTTATGAAACTAATGACAGTTCCCAGTGTTCTTACCTTTGAATGACAACCAATTTAAGCTTGTACTCCAACTAATAATTATTAAATGGCTCGTCGTGGAGTTTAATCTATGGGAGTCCAGAGGATTCCCATAGAGTCATGCTCTAATGAGTCATGCTATTTTGAGATGCAGGCGCATAACTATTAAACATCTTTCCTTAAAAAAAATATTAAATGACTTTAACTGGTCAGCATCAAACAGATTAAAGTAGTTCTTTTAGCTGTGTACTGTTTAAGAATTTTTAGCTTTTAATTATGTCACCTCATTTTCCTAAAATAATCTAAAATCAGGTCAAGTGATGAGGGTTAGAGAGTCTCAGACTATCCAAAACAGTAAAGACACCTTTTCAAATTATGTGCAACTTACCCAGACCTTAACAAAAAAAAGTTTCCTAAGGACCTCACAAATCTTTAATTATTAGAGACCACTTAAGGGACTATTAGTGTCATACTAGCTAATGAAAAGATATATGGCCACTAATGATTCTTTTTATCAGTTAAGGGTAACACTGTCTAATATTGTGTTTTGCCAGACCAACACATATTACATAATACATACTTGCAGGCAAGCTAACAACAGAATTATATTATGCACACTCTCCATTGCAGTGGCCTTCCCAATAGCAGCTCCCTGATCTCCAGGACACTAAACCAGAATTTCAGAGATATAGTAGCCCATCTGTCTCACTAGCCATCACAATTCAACAGCTATTGACCGTAAAAAAACAAATTTGGTGATCATTGTATGTAAGCTTGATTAAATTCTGACAATACTGTAGGAGGAATAGCAGTTCTTGTGTATTGTGGTTGGGCATCACTTCATCAGGATTTCAGCTGGATAAGATAAAAACTGCTTAGGAACTGCTTGAAGACTACGAGCCCAACTTTCACCCAGCCTCCAAACTCCCAAGATCTTCAAGCATGCAAGGGACAGGCCAGATCCACAACAGGCCCCACAAGATCAGCTGCCAATGTCCTGGTTTCAGACACCACAGAAACTCCCCAATTATTCTTTCTCAGAGCTATACTGGTGGCATGAAGGAGCCTTGCATAATATTACACAGGAAACTTGATGCTGTGGTACAGTGCATTTCCACCAAGCCAAACCTGAGAGCAGAGCAGAGCCTCATCCACACATTCTCTTGTTACTTACTAGCTTTTTAGCTGACAACAGGTCACGAGTGGATATTCCAGGCTCTGGTTTCATGAGTAAACTTCATGTGTATTTTGTGCTTTCTCCCAGGGGATGTCTGGATTATTACATTTCTCTCTTTAATTTTATATTAATATTACAATATAAAGAGCTTTAAGATGACATTGTTGTGAATTAGTGCATTGCAAATAAAACCAAATTTAATATTTGTATCCTCCATTCCCATTGGTTGTTGCTTCAGTTGCTCACTTCGAAAGATAAGATTACCTTAGGTAGGTGCCTGCCCATTTTGCCTCACCAACAGTTATTGAACAGTCATTGCTATAAGTCACCAAATATCAATGGTAATCTGTTACTGTGCACACACTAGGGAGGTCACCAGAACCGATACTTACGATACCTTACAATATCAAAATTCAGAAAATACAATAGTACTTTTTAAAAATTTATGTACTGTAGGTAGGAACCATGTGTACCGAAGCTACAATTCGTCTGGAAATTAAGGGTGCAGCAAGTGTTCTAGTATATCCTTACGTGCTGAATAGGAAGGACGACACTCACAAGCACAGGAAAAACTACTCCTGCGTTCCATCCACTGTAATGCCCTGTCAGGTCAGATTTCCAACTTAGAAAGTTGGAGAAGCCCCACCATCCCTGACTTCACAATCCAAGATGGCGGCAGTGCTTGTAGACTATAAAACTTGGAATCTGTACTACTACTACTACTACTACTACTACTGTTGTGCATTTGTGGCTCGCTAAATAAGCCATACACAGAACAGAAAACTGCAGGTATTGCACTGCATTGCTAGCAATGGATGAATGGCTCTACCTACCTAGGAGCAAAAAAAAAAAATGCTGTTTTTTCCTTTCTGTTCTGACCCCACTGCTGGAACACAGTCAACTTGGGAAGGTTGTCACTCCCATCTGACTTCCAATTTAAACAGAACGCAGCATGCATGTGGAAGATGACCCGTTGATAAGAAAGGCAGTGAAAATTCGGTGATAACTGATTCACAAAAGGCAAGATCCAAACAATGCTATCATACTTTTCAGACCAAGGGAAGAAATACTTCAAATCCAGATCTGCTCAAAGAATTCAAGGTGAATGAGTTTCAATTCAGCATCCAAACTATTATCCTTCTTATGTTATTGCAGTTGTTAATGCTTGAACTTGCGTAATATAGTTAGTGATACCTCATAGTAGCATTTATAGACTGCCCAGCAACCATCTGAACATTTTAGCCAGTATCCTGTTAACAAAATATAATGTTAACATTTTAAATAAATCTGCCACCACCATGGTAGTGATTTAAAACACACTCAAAATTTTGTACCTTTGTCCACTTTAATATTTGCACCATTGCTGCCAGCTGTCAAACTGAATAATGCACAGAAGAGAGTGAGAACAGATTTTGCTCCTGTTGTGTGGTGTTAGCTCGGGAAGCTAGCAGCAGCTAACTTAAATTTTTTGGCACCTTTAGCAACAGTAAATGTAAGTAAATGTAAGCTACTCGTTTGAATTAGCCTACCGGATTATATGCAAGCTGCACCCACTTGTTTGTGATTGCTGTGTGGAGGGACTTCATGATGACATGAATTTAAATTCTGTGATCTAAATGTATTCTGAAAATACGACTTCACATCAACTTTTACAAACCTGAAACGACGAAATGTGAGATACTTTTCCTGCAGTGTTTTGAACTACTGTTTACATGTGCTGTCCAAAAAACAGACACTTCTAATCTCACACACACACACACATATTGTTTTTCGAGCAATGCTTTCAGAATACACCCTGACCTTTATTCTGTCTGCAGTGACATCTCTCCTACCTCACCAGATAGTGCGGAAACTCAAGTGCACGGGAAGGCGCGCGCGCACGCACACACACACACACACACACACACACACACACACACACACACACACACACACAGAGGGAAGACACTGAGCAACTCACAGGAGACTGAACTTGTCCTGGAATTCAGTCCCAAATGCCTTCGGATGACGTCCATGGTTTAAAAATACAGAGTTTGCAGAAAATGGATAGGTTACTTCATCCTTGGTGACCTGTCCCTGTTTCTAACTGGTGTTCCACACATTGCAAGCAATGCTTCAGATATCCCAGAACACACTGGGTTATGTGAACTGCTGGTCCAGTGCAATCTCTGGCATTTACAGAAAAATGATAGGTCTGTGTATTTAGATAACGTGTGTGCAACGTCAGAGTACATGCCGCATTCCCTCATCTCATGACGTGCACAGGTCTGCGTTCGCTGCATCCATAATGACCCAAGTTTGTATGTGATCTGTGTATCACAGTGCCAAGGACAGTAACTGAGGCTTGGCTGAGGAACAGCTCATGTCATCAGGCCAAGTGACAAGGGTTAGAGACTATGGGAATCAGAAGGGAAATGAATACATTAAACATTGAGAGAATAACTTCTTAGGTATGTTTGCTATACTACTGCATGCCAGCAAAGACAGATCACGTTGGCATATATCATCAACTTTTATGCATATCCTGTGGCTGTATTTATCTAAATACATCAATTTTCCCCTCATATTCCATCTTTTCAAATTGCTCGTGTGAACGTGTGTTCAAAGCGTGCCCTCAGTATGACCACACAGTATCTGGTTTTCAGTATCCTAGAGAACCACAGTACAATTCAACTTTAAAATCCTGATCTTTAAAGGCAGCATCTTCAAACTACAGAGCAGGAAGTGTGTAAGATTAAAGGGTAAATGTAGCCATTTATTGTGTTTTTATGAAGTTTGGAGATACTAAAAAAAAAAAAAAAACCCAAAAAACCTGGAGAGTACTTGAAATATTTCAAGTTGAAAAACCCCACATCCTACACAATGACATCTTTGATTACACCCTGCCTCATAAATGACTGCTTCTTTCAAAGTGCACAGCTCCAGTTATTTTCCCCAAACCTTTTAAATCTTCCTTTAAAAACTACACATATATATAGTAAGATATATAAATTATGGGAGTCATCCTTTAAAGAAAACATGTTGATGACGTTCACTGTATCTACTACCAGTATGTGTCAGTTAATTAAAAGACAGATCCACAAGAAGCAGAGCACTTTCTCCAGTGTTCACCTTCAAAGTATTTCTGTCCTTATCCAGATTACCCTGAAATCCCTGTAAGACCTGGACAATCTTAAGCTATCCAGGGCTCTGGGGCAGCCAAAACCTCCCCGTCTTCCAGTTGCAACAATACTGCAGATCTACTTTACTTTCCCTTAAATTCACACCTACTCTCCCCAAATAACATTTCAATTTTATTACACATTCTCTCTTTCACTCCCCTAGCATTTATTAACTGTAAATCCCTCTATTTACAGCACCTGCCATCAGAGTGCCATTTTTACTTGAAGCATGTGCAACTATTGATCAGGTGCGTGTTATTTTTATTCCTCTTCCTCAGTCCAGGTAAAGTCAAAGGCCAATGAAGCAGAAGGACAGTCTAAGTTGGAAACTGCCTGGTCCAGTGACACCAGTGTGCTGTAATCTTACCGGGAACCTTTCCATAGCAGTCAGCCCCTCCTCCTTCTGAGTCCAGCCAAATACATGACAACAAGCAGAGCACAAACAACAAGTAAGAATCAGGGATCATTAGTGTACAGTAACTTTCGTGCCAGAGCCATACCCAACTGTACAATCTTAATTACCGCACCGGCCCCGTGGCCTAAAGAGAGGATTAGAATTAGAAAAACATGCACTGCAGCAGCACCACTCCTACTCACCCCCCGCCCCCCAAAACAGCTTATATGTTATTGAAAATATCAGAAGTGGTTCTCCTGGGCTCCTCAGATGGCTGGGAGAGCATTAGATAATCACCGGACCCCCTCCCATCTCCTTCTCTTACTAAAACAGGACCACTGATGTCACTGTTGCATGAGGGATTAGTGAGCGACACGAGCTGGGGCTTGGCACACAAACTATACTGGAATTGCAGAGACACACACACACGCACACACACAAAATGCTGAATAAGGATGACTGCATGCCAATACACACTTTAAAGGAAGTCTGTAAAAAAACAAAACAAAACAAACACAAAAAAAACCCCACACAGGCCACAGTAACCTGCTATCAACGTAACTAATGCTGGTTAGGAAATATGCAAATACAGTGACAAACAATGTGGTTTAAATAGACTGACAGCAACTTCTGGACTGAATAAAACTAATCTCGCTTTTTAACCATTTTATAAAATATGCTTCTCTTTGCACCCCGATCACTGTGAGCATCCTTAAAAAAAATCTCTACTGCTAATAAAAATCAATTTTTTAAAAATTTATTTATTTTTTACACCCTATTGTGAGACTGAATTTACTGAAAACTCTTTCAACTGGTTAATTGTGGAAATTCAGACCTAATCAATTCAGACTGATGTCAAATATTTCACTGGTGTGTTTAAATTTTAACTTTAAGTACATTTAACCAAGAGATATTCAGCTGCTTGTCTGCCCGCGCACTAACACTGACATTTAAGTAGTTTTCATTAAGAGGATATTATGAAAAGAATATGAAAGATTTTTCAATATTTACTCTCACATACACTCAGTACTGATTTAAATGGAGAATTAGAGATTGCATTTTAATCTCCAGCATATCTGCTGTTTATTTTATTTGATGTCATTTACATTTAGAGAGGATTTACGACATTTAATGCACTCTTTTCCATCTTGAAAATGCATTCCGCATAAAACCCATTTCACCTTATCCAGTGTTATTAATAAATACATTTGCAGGAAAAAATAGAGACTGTTTAAGACAAAACAAGTGTACGGAGAAAGTTGATTCTAGGGATTACCGGGGATTTCTAAAGCTTGCCATTTTCCTACGTACCTAAGGTGACAGGAAGTAAAGACTGAAGTGATGCAATATTGTTAAGCAACCACTCAATATGGTAACACAAAGGCTTTAGGTTACATTTATGGATCATTTTGCCCTACAGATGAAGCAGAAACTGATTTTTGCACACAGCTTATTGGTGCTTAAGGCAGAAAATGGGGACCACATATTTCTGCTTTGCCAATCCAAGCTATGTTGAAGCAGAAATATCCAGAATAATATTTCACAACTACAAGTAGTTCGTCAAGTTACAGTACACACAGCAATACAGTCAACCTGCGAGGAATGTCATCAGGCAGGTGCAACAGGTACATGTATAATAAATGACACAGGTTCTTGTGAACGTCACGCAGGAATGTTTCAACCTTTGTGTCACTTCTGCTTGAAACACATGAGGAGATTCCACTGTCCGTCACGGTTTCTCACATGCATATCAGTGAGTTTTTATTAGGGTGTGTTCTTTCATAGTTTCCACTGAATCACTTGCTGTTCTCCTACATCATGCGGTCTAGAGGTAGTTTAAATTATTGTGTTGAAACTTTGTGACACGGGTTTTTAAGCATTTTGAAACCGAACTGGAAGGCGACTGAATAACCTGAATCAACTTCATGAGCTCGAAGCCAAATAATATGGAGCATAAAACCACCCTCAAACGTTCCAAAGTTTCTTTATTTGATGTGTAAAATTAGATCAACTTGATATGAGAATCAAAACAGAAAAATAACAATTTTTAAAAATGGGTATATTCATCTTGATCTTTGGCTCTCAAGGGGGAAAAAACAGTTTTGATATATCAAAGTTTCCACAACTTAGACTTGAATTACTATTTTTTTTTATTATGGTGGAGCTAACCAACGCAGACTGGCTCACTCCATGTTTTTGAAACTTAGCTGCAAATTTTATTTGCATGTCACGGTCGAATGGTTTGGATTACTACATCTCTGTTACAATCAAATAAGAGTTTGATGGGATCCGTTTAGCCAAAACCGAGCGTGCACCGATTTGAACTTGCTTATAAAAACCAAAAGTTAGTTGAGTTTTGGAGCGAACTTCTGCACCACCCCACGTGTCCTTACAAGCACACAACTGACACTACAAAAACAATGTGCACCATCTGCGCTCTGCCCCACTAACACTGTGAGGGCTATATCAACTGAGGGTACAGTATATCTCCAGAGCAAAAGACAGGATACACTCCAGAGAGTTCTGCATCACAGTTATGTCCCTTAAAACAAAGGAGGAGGTTAGCAATGGTGGTTTAATGTGGTGTACAGCAGGTGAATGAGTGCCTTGCATGTTTACCCTAAGCTGAAGGCCTTCTCCCTTAAATCTAGTCATCTCAGCAATTCTTTAGTTAAAAAAAAAAAAAAAAAAAGGCAGCAGAATGAAGTCAGTGCCTCTGGAGCATTTTGATTCTAAAATGGTTTTATATCAGCTGCCAAGTTTTGCAATAAAATACCCATCAGGTTTATAATTTAATACTGAATCTACCAATTTTTGGTGCTTTGTATATCTTGCCCCAGAGGGAACCTTTCAACACACTCTACTGCATACAACCTTTCTTCAGTTTATTCTGGCTGCAAGGACAGCAGTGTGATGAAGCGTGAAAATGTCCAAAGTACTCCAGTAACCAGCTGCTATTAACATGGCTGTTAGCTTTGTTAACATGATGTGCTGTGCATGGTTACAAGAGGCCACAATCACTACATAAGGCTCTATTCCAGAGCAGATCCACTCCCGTGGACACCGACGCTATGCAGAGACTGATGACTCTCAGATGAACTCTTCCTTTGGAGGAACAATGATGCTGTGTTTTGTAGATGGTGCGCTTTTCAAAATCACTCATAAATGTGGAATTGAGACCGCAAGAGATTAAAGTGCAATATAGAGCCTCACACACGACAATAGTGAAGTATCTGAAACATGCATTCACGTGAGGAAAAAAAAAAAGGGTCAAAAACAGTAAATAGTGATGATGCAACCAAGTGAACAAATACACTAAAATGCTTTCCACAGCCTGCCAAACACTCACAGAACCTTAACTATATAGAACATTTTTTAACACCGTGACTCTTTAACGAATCCTTATGGACTAGTTGGTGTTGCCTGTTATTCCTTCCCCTCACAAACAGCTGTTTAGTTTAACTTAACATAAAGACAGGCTCTACCAAAGGTAACAGAAAACCATGTATAAGACCTCTAAAACTCAACAACTAGTATGTTGTATTTCAAATAAAATGGTGAAGTTGTGGCTTCATGGACACACCTCATTGAATCCAGAAAGTCAGTGCTCAGAGCCAAGAAAGACTCCATAGAACCACAGCTTGCAGGCTTACAATGTGTTAATTTGTGACCTTTAAGGGTGCTGCCACATGTTTCTAAAGTGTCAGACTTGTCCTTTAAATGCATGGTAACTGTTTTCTGTTTGAAAATGTGTCACATTAAAATGCAGCATACCACTCTTTAGGCTTACGTTTGACATTTGCCAAAACTACAACATGCAAAAACTATTTCACCTGCCCTGCCATGTCTCAGCATTTTTCATGCTTTCAGCTATAAATGAGAAGAATCGACTGATCAGGGCTAGTGACATCAGTGACAGCTGGCACTTAAACAGTCAACAGACTAAAGAAATCCTAGAAAAAAAAAAAAAAAAAAAAAGAATCGGTTTCCAGCCCACCCAGCTCTAAAACTCTAGATGCTTTGAGCACAAAGCTACACACCAGTGGCACGACAGCATAGCCCGTGCAGATGCTCAGAGCTTCAGAAGCCCAGATGCTGGGAGAGGCGCACTCAAGGAGGAGCTTAGAAGGCCACCAGCGGACCAGGGCCCACTCACATCTACATTCCTGCAAGCTCCTGAAAGAGAACAGAGAGCGTTGCAGCAACATAAACACTTGTAGTGCCTTGTTTTGGAAGAATACCATTTCAGTAATCTCATGAAACTATCACATGACGACCGTATGATACCAAATTCTTAACCTGGAGGGGGAGCAGACCGAGCTTTGAATGCGGCCTTGCTTGTTAAGACCATTTCAAAAACAATGGGAGGTTCTGTTTCACGAGTACATTTAACCCAGCTGACACCCCACAAGTGAGAAAGCTCTGCGAGATGAAGAGACCCACTGTAGCTACACCCAAGGTGACAAAGGGATTTATCATATTATCCTAATTTAATTTCTTCATGGTGTGAACATTCCGGGTGACACTGTATGAAGTGTTGGAGCTGCTGTACTGTAGTACATTTGGCCCTGAACTCTTGGACATCTAATCCTTTGCAAACATGGTTGATAAGCTCTAGAGCTCCCTGTAGATCGACCAGAAGACTGTGGTTGTGCCATGTGCCCCATCTTGCCTCCTCTGAGCTCCTTCTGCTCATGTGCCAGTGGAGATAAATGACATAGCAAAAAAAAAAAAAACCCTTACTGCCCTTGCAGGCACTCCACACAGGAAGGGAAACACAGGCACGCTGCAGCTGACATTTTGTTTCAATAAAAGATAACATAACAAATTTAACATCTGAAATCTCACTTTTCATGTCACTGCAGTAAAAGTTAAAAACAATTACCGCAGAAAAAGAGCAGCTAGTTTGACTTGTGGGGAACTATGTGAGCCAAGAGCTCGCACTCATATCTGTCAGTTAAATATGAAAGTACAGTCAGACGCTGCTTAGCTTATCTCGACACAAGGACTGGAAACAGGGAGAAACTGCTCATCTGACTCTGGCCAGATGTAACCAAACCCATTTTCCAGCACCTCTCTGTCTAACTGATTACGGAGTTTGTTTTGTTTTTGTTTGTTTAAATAATCCTTTATAGCACAAGAACTTTGCCCCAGTGGGATTCAAACGGCCAGCTGTGGCAGCAGGCCAGGATGGGGGGAGTGTCATGCTCTGGGCTATAAAAGACCACTGTACATATACGCATGACATCTTTGATAGACACGGTTAAAAACAATCCATCATTTGATCCATACAGCAGCTGTAAAGACAAAGAAAACAGCGTGACTACTGAAGGCAACTGGACGTAAGCCCCTCTGTGGCTGCACAGAGGGAGACCAGCACCTATTGTGCATTCAATCGTGTGCGATTGTGGCAATCAAGGCAGTTAGAAGGATAGAAATGTATTAACTTTGAGAATATGAAGAATCACCTAAGAACTAAAAGGTATATAGAGCAATAACAACCAAAAAAAAAAAAGAAAGAAAGAAGAAAGGGAAGAGCAAAGAAAGTTTGATAGCCAAATGAAAGACACAGAGAAGGAGCCAATATCAGTCTCAGTGATCTCACTCAGCAGAAAAAGCACAGTGATTAATTCATCACCATGCAAAGCCTTTGCCCTCCTCTGGAATAAATTATCCAATGACTCTCAACTTAGACTAAACACACACAACTGGCCATAGAGAGCGCACATGGAAACAGTGAGAGAGAATACTGACAAATGCAGAGTGTGCGCTCAGGTCAGCGGTGTGTCACTTCTCACTACAGATGCGTCGCACGAGGCTTTTAGATCAGAGACTTTTAGTTAGGCAGCAGTTAAGCGTTTCTCGGCCGACAGAAAAGCAAACCCTACGTGCCTCATCAGTCGCAGGGATGGGGGGGGGGGGTTGAACGGTGAAGTCTGAGGTATGGCCTGAGTGATACCACTCATGCTAACGCACGCAGAGGCTGGAATCAAGCAGTAAGCAAGATGGCATTACTCTACATGCTTGTAAGCTTAGCACCTTATACTGCCCTTTTCCATTTATACTAAGAGGTAACAGTAAAGCTGATTCTACATTTTCTGTTGGGGGGGGGGGCTACTTGATTTCCTTGAGTGGGGGCAATCAGACTGGAAAAGTCAAGGCCAGATAAATGGTGTTGTGTTTGGCTGAGATCTTTCTCTGTTTGGGTCAACACATGCGTGCACATGCCACACACACACACACACACACACACACAAAGCCCACTATCACAGGACCTTGTACTTGAGCCTTATCATCACTAGAGCAGCCCAGATGGTAACGTACCCTTGACAACAACTCACATCATACTCCCAAACTTCTATTGAGTCTTTCTCACACTGTGGATGCTTGCACATGTTCTGTCCCTGCCTCACTTGCTCACAAGCATTAAAAAAAAAAAAAAAGAAGGAAGCAGAGGTACAGCAAAGTTTAAACATTTGCCTAATATATTTTTGTAATGAGTGAAACGTGTGCACTGCTATACTTACTGCCTAATGTATGTTTATTTGGAAGAAGATTATTCATCTCCAGGGGATGAATATGTGTGTGTTCTATTCAGAATGAATGAAGCCAAGGACCCCAAACATACATGCAGATCTGCAATTTCACATACAAATGTTTTATTACTCACTGGGTCTACAGTCCTAAATATTTTCTGAATATTATGCAAGAAATGAGTGCTTTTCAATGATAGCGCCTGGAAAAAGTCTGTCTTAAATCTAAGTGGTGCAGGAGCAATTCCACAACAATCAATGTCTGTTATTGATCACTTTTTGGGAGATTTAAAAAAAAAAAAAAAAAAAAAAAAAAAAGCTACAACAAGCAGCAGTGGTGTGGATTCCTGAGGTTTGAATGCAGCACGGTGAGCTAATGCGCACGTGGTTCTTAATGAGAACAACTATAAAATACTTTTCTGTGCATTACAGTAAAAATTAATCTGCCCACTCACTCAGAAAAACCACAGTGGATGTCAGCGATGACACCTTACAAAGCAGGAATGAACCATTTTCCAGCTGAAGAAGATTTGTATACCATTACTCTAACTCAATCAGGGAACTAATTCAATCAGAGGCACAGTGGGCGTCTTGACATGGGGGCATCTGTCACACAGACTTCTCACTGCATCCTCGGGTGACATTTGGCCACAAAATTCAGCTTGACAGAGGCCCTCAAATAGCCTGGGGCCTGTTGGACAAACGCATACTCTCTCATAAACACACAGATACACTCCCTGCACTACCAAATTCACAACATCCCACCTTTTTTTTTTTTTTTTTTAATACTAACACTTTGTGTTTGCAGACGCCTGCAGATCTACACCCAAACAATACAGTACAACTCAGCTCTGAGTGCACCATAAATGTGCCACCACTGGACTCCTCAGTTAGAGACACAATGACAGTAAAACTCACACACACACACACACACACACACACACACACACACACACACACACACACACACACACACACACACACAGGGATCTTCACTTCTCAGTTTGCTGCAAAGAGTTACACCTTTATGACCTAAAAACGCACATCTTAATCTGAATAATACAAATTGTTATGTGCCTGTGTAATCTCTTACGCAATAAAAAGGCCAAAAACAATCATCTTGATTAGAAACACCTATTCACTCCCTGAGTGTAAGCAGGCGGGGCCTATTTTGTTATATTTAGTGTAATTATTATTGGTCCAATACACAAATGGGACTAACTTTTTTGCCAGTGACGAAACACTTTGATGACTGACGTTCTGCTACAATCCTACAACATCCTTTTCATTACAGACGTCTGCTTTCAGTTCACAGATCGCCTCCTCACGTACCGATAACTGTCTGTGTAGGTTTTTGTGTGTGAAGTTTAGACAACAATAAGAGTTTGCAAGAGAGGACATCCTACTGAAAAGCAAAACTGGTAGAAAGGTGAAACAGAGGCCAGAGCTGTGTCACCTGAGAAAAAAAAAAAGCTGGTTTGACAACAGTTGTTGTTGCTTCATGCTTAGATTTTTAGCTCTATGAAGTCTAGCACTCCAGAAAGTACATATTCAGGGACTAGAAAAGTGCAAAAAAACAAAACAAAATGTTTGCTTCATCCTAAAGCTACAAAGAGAACAATACCTCAGGGTAGTGCGAAGAGCCTGTGACCCCACGACCTTCCACTGAGCGTGGCCTGTTTCCTCTGAATACAAAAAAGGCAGCAAAACTGTAATGTCCAGCACGGAAATTTAGAGTTTGAAGGGATCTGCAACGAGCAATGTCTTTCCAACAGGCCATAAACTGTAGCGACTGCATTTGTTGTTTTGAAGAGTCAAATTTCTAATGGCTTTAGAGTTATCCCCCTCTCCTGTTTCTTAGGATTGCTGCGGATTCCTTCTTTAATATTTCTGTGAAATAACTTGGTTTTTTTAATAAACTGTAATTTATAGTATTGAGGCTTTTTGCTGAACAACTTTACACACACACACACACACATATATACACAAGCAACTCATACACATACATTGTGGATCTGTGTCTGTGTAAATGTAAATGAACGTAGTTTCCCTCACCTTGCAGCTAGGGGGTTTTAGGGGTAGTCCAGAGGCAGGATTTCCTTGATGCTGAGTGGTATTAGTCTGCTGGGGTGAGTGGGAATCCTCGGACTCTTTTCCACTGTGGTAGACCACCCTATCAGAGATATGAATACTTGAAGCACAGCCCATGCTTCAACCCACTTCAGCCTTTTTTTTTTCTCCTCTTTTTGCACAAGTGCTTTACTTTGAGGCTACAAGAGTGTCATTTGTCCTCTCTTTATGTAATCTTAAGGTCCACTCTTCCTCCTAAGGTTCTTTTTTTTAAATATAGACTATATATAAATATATATATATATGTAAATATCATCTAGGCCACAGCAAAGCCGGTTCTGCAATTGCTCTAACAGAAGGCATGAATAATATATTTTTCTAACCCCCACCCCGACCAGGAAGCTGATTTCCTCCCTCTGTTTTTAACTTGAAGTTAATTGGAGATCTTTAACCAAAGCAGCTGTCTAGTCCTCTTGGATTCCGTTATTCTTCAGCTGCTCAGATCCCCATGGACGATTTTTTTTCCTCTTATCCCTCACTCCGGCTCCTCTTCTCGCCTTCCTCGTACCACATCACCATTTTCTCATTTTCCCCCCAACTTCAGTGTTATCAAGTAGGCCTAAAACACACCATGCAGTCCCCCCCCCCAACCCGCCAGTTTTCATGCAATAGTTTTATCCATTTTTTGTGGCCAAGGTTTCATGTGTAGTCATCCTCCACCACCTCGGAGCCATCAAAAATGATGCTTTTGACCCCCCCCACCCCCCCTCTCTCCAACAATCTGGGTGCCCAGTTCAGCTCAAGACACGGGCCCATAAACCGGTTCTCACGACACTTTGCTCCAGTCCTGAGCGGTTCATCATCAACAGGCTGAAATATTCCCACTGCAGAGCGTTATTCTGGCCAGTCGCTCCGGTGTCAAACAAGCTCCGTAAAACATCCTGCCATATAGCCCGACACAACACTCCATTTATCAGCCCAATTTCACCAATTTAGGACGCGGAGAAATCTTGGTGGATGGCTCGCAATCTCCATTCAAGGCATCCGCTGCCCGGCTGAGGATGATCCGCCTGATATAAGAGGTCCAAGCCCGGGTGCAGTAAGAGTGTTTAGCAGGCTCCGCGATTTTCTGCCATTCTAGAGGAGGAGGGAGAAAAAAAAAAAAGGATGTAAAGGCTGTCAGAGAGTAATGTTGTGAGGTACCACCTCTGGAGAATGCAATCGCTCTGAGAGAGACACACACACAGGGAGAGAAAAAAAAATCTTTCCCCAAAAAAAAAAAAAAAAAAAAAAAAAAAAACCGGACCGCTCCGTGTCCACAAGTTTCAGATCCGAAATCGGGCTCGGCAGGATTATTTAAGGTTGTCGAGAGCGGAAGTAAGGCAGCATCGAGCTACATAATGCTGATTTAATGTTTGTCTTTTCTCTGCCTTTTCTGGCGTTTGCCCTTCCAATTCTTCAGCGCTGCTTGACAGCGGCACATCCAATAAAAGCACCCGCAAGGATTGACCTACAGCCTTTACTGACGTTAATGCAAATGAGCTGCGCGCAGCCAATCAGAGCCGCGCTCGGCGCCGCTGGGCGGTCCTCTACTGTCCGTGGGAACTTTGAAAGCAGGAAAAGAGCCCTGGCCAGCCAACGCTGAGCTGGCTGCAGGTAGCCTTACTTTATTATTTTTTTTAAAAGCAGATAGTACATGCAGACTGCAGGTAATGTGATCTGTCACCATGCTGTCTAATGCAAAAACAAATTTGCACATTTTAATACACAGTAAAACTTTTAGTGGAGCACATGAAAACACGTAATAAATTTATTTTCTATATAAATCAGTTTGAAACTCCATGCAAAACATACTAAAGCATGTCTAAATTAATTCACAGGCTGTGTAATGAGACGTTATTAAAGTGAAAATGTTGCTGATAATGAAATAGATCATGTTAGTATTTTCTAAACGTTTGATTAGTTTGACACATATCTTATATAAGGCAATCTGTTACAACTTCACAGAGTTCATTGTGTTGCTTCTTTTATCCAAAAATCCAAATGTCAGACTTTTTTTTTCTTATGATCTTAATTCTCACATTTTGAAAGCACATATTTTGCAGTTTTTACAAAGATTTTTTTTTTTTTTAAATGAAACTGTTCATGTTCAGTTATCCACTCGCCTCTTTGCAGGCTTTGCAAGCTTCACTGCCTCAGCATTTAAAAGGTTCAAGTACTAAAAGGAAAAAATGAAGACCATTATATCCCTGCAAATACTTTTTTTTTATTAGTAAGATTGTGTGGCACAGCCAGACTTTGGTAATTATTGGTGAGTTATTGTCTGGTCTATTGGTGGGTATAGCTATTGTATATTTGGATATGATATAATGCAATTAAGTAAAAAAAAAAAAAAAAAAACATGTCTCTATACATGCTGGGTGCTCCTCACCAGGGAGATCAGCAGCTAGGGGTTCTTGGAGCATCCACACAGCCTTACTGTTAATTTACACTAGAATATAGTGCAGACATATTACCTGCTCCATATCTGATACTTTTTTGGAGAGTTTGGCAGTATCATCTCATCAAGATATGTCAAGAAAATTATAAACACATCTTCCAGTCTATATTTTTCTCTGTATGTTTCAAAGCACTAACAGTTTGACGACTCTATTTAGCAAAAATACAGCTAACTTTTTATTTTTGTTCTGATTTGTTTGATCCTACCACAAGTTTAAAATGATTTTATCGCAGTTTAAAATTTTTGTTGCGTTCTCTTTTATTTTGAAATTCACTCACCTCTCATCCATGTTTTACTTCCTGCCTTTGTGGGTTTCCCCTTCAGTTTTCTTTGTCACACGTGTCTTCTATCTAATCAGCCCTTTCTGTATTTAAACGCTCCTGCTTCTTGCCCTTTGAACCGTCTGATCGTCTTTGTGCTTCTTGTGATGACTTTAAGCATTTTTCAGTCTGTGGCATGTTTAGCTTTCAAAACTTTTGATGTACTTTGGTTTCCTTCCCTGAACTTCAGGTTCTGAGAAGTGGCCCCACTGCTAGCACAACCCTGGATTTGGGGGCCAATATCAGAGTATAACTATGTCCAACAATACTCTTAGATGGGTATATGGATAGATATGGAAAATGTTTAATAAATGTGAGCCACTTTTAGAAAACACTTTTCAAGTGACTGGATGAATTATCTGTCTCTTGCTGTCTATCTCAAAGCCAGCTGATACAGCAAACTCTTGCTGAAGTCAGCAGAGAACCAAAAACATCTTTTCCCTCAAGAAAGTGCCCGTATAGGTTCTATGAATGAAGAAATGCTCCCCATTTCTAGTACAACTACTATAGCAGTGTTTAGGGAAACTCTCTGTCAACTGCATGAAAAGGATAACTAAAAGAAAAAGAAGGTGGAGGAGGAAGAAGAGCTGTCATTTAAAACATTTTTATATTTAGTTTAGTCACATTTAATCACAGCAGCATAGTTCTCACCCCAAATCACTGTTTTCTTATGTGCAGTGTATATAAACTGCAGCTGGAGTCACATGCTTTACCTGAAAATGATCATGACTATATTGATTTGTGGGCTTAAACAGAAAATAAAAAGATCACTTCAGCAATTTAGCATTTTTGTAAAGTTGGTGGACTTGCAATACACAGAGAAAGAAAGATCAAACTCAGAGGAAGTAATTTCCTGGACCAATAGCATCTTTTCATTAGACCCCATTTCGCTATAGGCACCCAACATTTAAACTGAGTGCTTTGAGCGCACGCACTGCAAACGTCATCAAAAACTAAGATAAACTTGGCTTCAGTCTTGTTTTCTTAGCCTCAGCAAAGGCCCTGACAAGTACTCACAATACTACTCCATATGACACGTAAATTGCCTTCTCTGTGTAAAATTGGCAGACTTCCCCTTTAACAATCGTTCAGTGTCTGTTGCCTTTGATGACGATGAGCTTCAACAGGCTAAAAGCTGCGCAGAGCTGCAGAGTTGGCAGTTAATTCCCAGTAAAGTGTAACACACTGTCACAGTTTCAATATTAATATCATTAATTGTTTTTTTGGAGCTTTGTGCAACATATTCTAAGGGTTTGCTCAATTTCCTTAAGGCATGCCCCCCCCCCCGAAACAAAATCCAGCCTCAGATGGTTTACAGCCTCAATAGAATAAGAAAAAAAATGCAGTGTGAAGAATGTAAGTGTTACATAAATCTACGATAGAGATCTGACAGATGAGAGCACATAAATGAATCTGCAGACAGATCAAGCTCAGCTCTTTATAAGCTGTCAGTAACACTGGCTGCATTAATCATGAAGGGATGACATGTTTGCTTTACCTTATTTACACTTCTCTCATCTGTGTGTGTTTGGCTCGCACTTATCACCGCTGTACTTTGTGCTGCTACATTCTTCAGCTGGGCCACTGCAGGACAGTAAAGTTGCAATTTGTTTACATTTGCTTCACGGTTAAACAGTGTGTTTGGACTACGCCAGGGCTCTTCAGCTCCAGGTCTCGAGAGCCCCTGTCCTGCAGGTTTTAGATGTGTCACTGATCCAACACACCTGAATCAAATGGCTGAATTACCTCCTCAGTATGCAGTCAAGTTCTCCAGAGTCCTGCTAATGACTTCTATATTTGACTCAGGTGTGTTGGATCAGGGACACATCTAAAACCTGCAGGACAGGGGCTCTCGAGGCCTGGAGTTGAAGAGCCCTGTAATAAAGGTCTGCTGTGTCAGTCATGAGGTTTTCAGTGATTGTGCGGTGCTTGTGTTGCTTAAGGAACAAAATTCCTTTTTGGGTTTTATGTTTATCAGGTTAGTTTCGCTTAGACAGCATGTGATTCCATTCAGTGAGGTAACACACTCCCTGGCCACTTTATTAGGCACACCCTGCCTGCTGGTCCATATTAACATGATAGCATCACACAGTTGCTGCAAATTTGTTGGCTGCACATCCATGATGCAAATCTCCTGTGCCACCACATCCCAAAGGTGCTCTATTGAATTGAGATCTTTGGAGGCCATTTGAGTGCAGTGAACTCACCGTCATGTTTAAGAAACCACTTGGAGATAATTCCAGCTTTATGATCTGGCGCATTATCCTGCTGGACACAGCTGGCAGAAGGTGTGTACACCTGTGGTCATAAAGGGATGGACACAGTCAGCAACAATACTCAGGCAGCTGTGGCATTTAAATAATCCTCAGTTGGTAATAAGTGGACCTAAAGTGTGCCAAGAAAATGTCCCCTACTCCATTACACCAGCAGCAGCCTGAACTGCTGATACCAGGCAGGATGGATCCATGCTTTCATTCTGACCCTACCATCTGAATGTCTCAGCAGAAATTGAAGCTCATCACACCAGGCAACATTGTTCTGCCTTTTGTTGTCCAATTTTGGTGAGCCAGGTTTAAATTGTGGCCTCGGTTTCCTTTAGCTGACAGGAGCGGCAACAAGTATGGGCCTCTGCTGCCGTAGCCCATCTCTGACCTTCAGGATCAACAAGGCATTTTTCTTGAGAGAACTGCCGCTCACTGGATATTTTCTCTTTTTTGGACCATTCTTTCTAAACCCTAGAGACGATTGTGTGGGAAAATCCCAGCAGATGAGCACTTATTGAAATATTCTGACCATCCCGTTTGGCACCAACAACCGTGCCTCATTCAGTCACTTAAATCTTGACCATGTCTACATGCCTAAAAGCACCGAGTTGCTGACACATGATTGGTTGATTAGATACATTAACAAGCAGTTGAACAGGTGTACCTAATGAAGGGACCAGTCAGTCTAGATGCAACACTGAGGAAACCCCAGTTACCCGAAACCTATTTATATTCAGTAGCTTTTTGAAAATTATGTTTCCATGTTAAATTTCAAGGACTGAGACTCTGGTGCATTAGATAAATGAAAACAACAACATAGAATTAACAATCATATAAATCAATCACCAGTTTCTGAATAATAGAAAACCTAACAAATAGTTATGAAATGTTATTTCGTAATTCATTTAATTAGTTTTCATAAATTCATTGCATAATTGCATTCCATGAGTGATTTATATCACAGTGATGACATTAAAAGTGACACAATGCCTTATGTTAGAGGCTGCTCCTGCAAGCTGCAAAACAAAACACACTAAAAAGGTGGGAACACAGTCTAGCTTTTATGCTTACCATTCATACCACATAAATTTAAAGTTGATCTGGAATATTGATAAATAAAAATGAAAAGCTACTGTACAGTCATTAGTCAGTAATTTGATTAGTATGACATAAAATTCATCAGTTCATATGGTAAGTGTGGCCCTGCAGAGGTTACATTTGAGAGGTTTTTATGTGTGTAAAAGAAGGTAAAACAGATCAGAGATCTGTAAAAATGGCTCCACTTGCACCATGTTGGTTTATTGTAACTGATTTAATACTCATCATTACTTAAAGTATCTGAAATCTGCTGACGGACAGTGCAATGCAGTCTGATGATTTTCTTTACACCATTCTTCCACAAGGAGGCGCCAAAAATGAATAATTTTCCAGGATGATGTTTACATTTTCTTGACAAACTACTTTATTTTTCAGGACTTCAAATAGGAATAGTAAGTCAGATTCTCTCCAGACCAGTCTTTATGTAACGCTGGGAGTGTAGCCCAAACATATTTCAGTTGGTCAACTTTTTACCACAAATGAAACATTTTTAGGAATCTTTTGGTTGTCTAGAGATTTAAAAAGTGTGCTCTGTTGCTCTCTACTGGCAGCTGCCACAAAATAAGCATCTAAAAGAAAGTCAGTAAACTGTAAACAGTTTTATGCAATAACATATTTTAAAAATTGATTATAGTGCTTATTACACAATTATGAAAGTGTTTTATATTACATTTACACAGTTTTACAAATGTAGGTCTGCTTTTTATCAAATTTTGACCTGTACAAGTTTCCAAACATGGATATTACATCAGGCAGTAGGGTTATAAAGGCAGTGTAAGAACTTTCAGCTGCATCATGTCGCCAGTGTTTGTGTAACAGTAGAGATTCTGAGATGGTATCTCACAGGATGTTCAGACGCTCAGAAAACTGAAGGTGTGTCTGCTGTATCGTTTATTGTCTGCACAAATTGTCCTCACAGAATCTTTGCTCATCATCCAGTGAAGGAACTATAATTTCACTGACACCTTAAAGAACACCTTCAAAGAAAAATCTTTTTTGCTCTGGGTCACAGACACTTTGCTGAATGAATGCTGACCATGTTATAAATTCTCCAGCATTTCAAACTCTAATTAACATCATATAATTAAAAAAAAAAAAAAAAAAAAAAAAAAGACAAAGAGCAAACAGCTGGCATCCTAACCCAAAACATCACCTAAATGCTTAACGATTTATGTGACAGAAACTTGATATTTGTCCCCCAAATGGACACAGTCTGACTAAACGGATATTTGTTACACACAAAATCTGCTTTTTTTTCATTAAAAAAACAAAAATGCCTCATTGAATAATATGCTTATATACTTACAGCAAGTCAGCTACTAGTGATAGCTCTTTAAGACAATGTTTTGACTTCTTTTCATGTGCAACCTTGAGCCTATATTTAGACTGTGCAACCAAGGGCTGCTCCTAAAGTGCTTTAGCTTCTCACGACCACATTTATCATACACATATGTAGTTGGAAATAATTGTCTCTGTTAAAATGTTCATTTGCATATCTGTCATGTAGGCATCAACGTAGAAAAAGCGAAGTGTCAGCATGACTGCAGTCGCATTATTTTGAAAGTTGCTGCATACAGCAACAGCTGGTTGGCTCGGGGCATCAAATGATGATAAGAATTTAAACTCAGAAGTTTGCGTTAAGCGCAAAAAGTGAAACAGGACCGTATGCAACCTTCTTAAGTAAATGAGTTAAAGCTTTGAGTTTTTGCAGAGCTCAAAACATACTGAAAAATGGCTGTCATGGCTGCCCCAGAAGGGGATTTCCTTGCTGTTGTTTTTTTTTCCTCTTGTCTTAATCTGTTAATGTCAGATGAAGACCCTGATTAAATTCTTTGCTCTCACAATAAGGCTGTTCAATATTCCACTACTACGTGTTGCTGGAGTTTTGACCTTTTTAGACTTTCTCCCTTCTGCAGGCACTTCAGGAGCACGTAAACTTATCTTTACAGTTTTTTCCCTTCGCGTGCATTGCTTCCTGAAAGCACCCTTAATCAGTTAAAAAGGAAAATGTGCTCTTGTGTGCCTACAACCATTGTGTTAGTGTGTAAGTCATTCACATTACTCAGCTCGACCTCTGAGTAATGCTTATAATGCTTTCATCCATTATAAGGAGTTATACATAATATTTATGCTGTAAAAAAAACTGTACGTCAACCTGTTAAACCTGCTATCAGCAGACACAAGAAACTCAACCCCCCACTAAAGTGAAATTTTTGTATTAAACATGTGACACCAGCTTATCAGCCTCCCTGTATCCTTTTCAGAGTCAGTGGGGTGGGGGCCTATCCCAGCCACCACTGGGCAGAGGTGGGAAGTAACGAAGTACAAATACTTCGTTACTGTACTTAAGTAGATTTTTCAGGTATCTGTACATTACTTAAGTATTTATTTTTCTGACTACTTTTTACTTTTACTCCCTACATTTTTACACAAGTATCTGTACTTTCTACTTCTTACATTTTCAAACAGACTCGTTACTTTTTAACACGTCAGGGAGAAGTTTGCATTTCCGGTCAGTGCGCCGTCAAACATCAAACGATCTGAGCTTAAACGGAGGAATAATAAGACATATAAGACAATCGTACTGGCGTATCCTCCATCATCTGGGCTTATCTCGTACAAAGGGATTAAATACGCAAACCCATATAATTAATGTCTCATTTATAGCGCTATAATCGGGCCGGACCGAGTCCGTAAGTTGCGCTGCGGCACATAAACAGCTTAGCTAGCGCTACAGAAGAGGAGCGAGCAAGAAGGGAGTAACGTGTGGCAGGTAAATGCAACGTTTTTAAATGCTCAACAAATATCAGCAAACACACAAAGTGTGTGCAGTTTGTTACACAGCTAGCTAAAAGAAGAGCTGCTGTATTTCAGGGAGAGAAAAGACAGAGAAGTTCACTCAGAGATGGAGAAAGAGGACAGGAGAGGAAGAAGAGAGGTTAGAATTAAAGGTAAGGACTGGAAAATAAACTGAAGTATGCTGACTTTGTGTAATTCAAAGATTCTATGAAAATGCTGCAGTTTAGTGTGTAATAAATAGGTTAGCTTGTTGTACTGTATTTACAGTAAAGCTCTGTGTTGGACTGGAGCACAGTGTTTGTGTTCATGGTCAGAGTTACAGGTTGCATCAGTGCAGCAGAGATGAGTTTGAATCAAAGCTGCTGATGCTGAGATTCATTCACTGAATCCAACATTTCTACAGCCTGTATGCTGTCAGTGTAGGGGATGGAGATCAGCTCAGAGAGCTGTGAAATACTGGGTTACATCTTTGTGAATTCAGTTCATCCACACAGAGCAGTAAACCTCAGAGCAGCAGCAGCAGGTCAGCTGATCACAGTCTGCACACCAAGGTCATTTACTGCAGCTACAATAGAAAGCTGTGATTCTTCTCCCCATGCAGAGCCACTACAGCTGATCTTAGGGTTCCTCCACCTTCTGAATCCCACTGTAACCCCTGAGTATCCTCATGTCTGTGTTTAGGTGGAGGCACAGTCACCCTCTACTATGGAGGACACAGAGAATAGAGCTGTGTTTAAATTCCCTTTAACAGTTTGTGTCCTACATAACAGATTCAAGCTAAGTGCATTCATTAGGATTAAAATTTAGATTGGAATAATGTTTGCATTCTCATGTAATATTATTTTATATTATTACAATAATATATAATGAGGTTCAGTTAGTTTTACACAAAAATAGCTGGTAGAAACGTCCTTCAAAGAACTACTTTTACTTTCTTACTTTGAGTACATTTCAGAGCCTGTACTTTTTTACTTTTACTTAAGTAGAGAAGTTGAACCAGTACTTTGACTTTTACTAAAGTATTTTTTAACATAAGTACTTGTACTTCTACTTAAGTACAGAATGTCAGTACTTTTGCCACCTCTGCCACTGGGTAAGAGGTAGGGTACACCCTGGACAGGTCACCAGCCCGTTTGCAGGGCCAGACAACCATTCACATCTACAGGCAATTTAGAATCATCAGTTAACATAACCCCCACTAACTGCATGTCTTTGGACTGTGGGAGGAAGCTGGAGTACCTGAAGAAAACCCACACAAACACGAGGAGTACAATCAAACTCCACACAAAAAGACCCTGGCCAGATTCAAACCCAGGACCTTCTTGCTGTGAAGTGACAGTGCTAACCACCGTACCACCGTCATATCATATATTTCTGATATTTTGTTTTCCTCCATTATGGACAAAAACAACTATTTCCCGCCTATGCCCCTGAGATGTCTTACACTTTTGCTTGTGTACTTTGTGTATTTGCTGAGTTAAAATGAGCGGGTGACTGCTGTGGGCCTAAACTCTTGCTTGGTTAAGAGAAAATGAGGAGCTGAGTGCTGTGTTCCTGCAGACAGTGAAGCCCGATCATTACCAGATCCCAATCAATTCTCCTGTTTGTAGACAGTTGCAGTGGCAGCTGCACCGTTGCTCAATTAGGCAGCTGTACAAACAAGCAGTCCATCTGCACAGGTTTACATAGGAACAGAAAAAAATGTACAGCTGAGCAGCTGCAAAGAGAAGTGACTTGGCTTCAAGCAAACGTCTGCTGATATATATTCACCTTCAGATCAGACTGTGATCCTGAATGTGTGTGTCTTGTCACAGGCCATAGGTCCAGCCTGAAAGTTTGATCCCAAACCACACTGAGACAAAGATGAAGCAGTTAAGAATCCAAAATCATTGACTAAAGTCAAAGAGCTGGACATGGTCAGGATATGTCTGTGGATGGTAAACAAACAGCTTTTTGCTTTGTCTTTGAAAATATACGCAGTCATTGTTTCTAAAAATGTTAACTAGATGGACAAAATTGATCATTTAGTCTTCTAACAGCACAATTACATCAGCTGTCAAAGATCAAAGCTGCTCACTCAAAGGTCTTTAACGGTGTTGAGGGTCACCGTCTGGCTACACTTCATGCAACCCTAAATGACTTCAGTTTGAGGTGATCCTGTCATCATGCACAACAGGAAAGAGTGCCGCCGCAGATGAGCCACGGAACAGACTGTACATGCAGTGCTGAGACAGACTAAACCATTTTAAAGTTCAAGAGGAAAGGATGTATTTAGAGTTAATGTGAGGGAGATTTAAATCACGAGATGTCTTCTGAGCTGATCCGAAATAAAGATGACAACCTGGAAATGTGATCCCACTGGCACAGCCTATTAGAGCCAAGAACCTGATGTTCTTTCTCGTGTTTGCTCTCGGTACGTCATCTTCTCAGTGTAAAAGTAATCTTTTAAATGTCTTGCATGCCGAGAAAAACAATTTAATTTGCTGAAATTGCCTATTACATATTTAATTCATGACTTGTTCTCCATTCCATACACTGGTATTCACTGCTGTGATCGCAGACTTATTACACAGTGACACTATTGCTCAGTTCCACGAGAGGAGCATGGAGAGGTGAATGCATTTTACAACACTGGCCTTTTATCTGAACCAGAGTGAGGAAAAAAGGAGTGACTTAATTATAAAGTTTATGCAATATTAAAAGAGAAAATTAATTGAAGACTGTGCCAATGTCCACAAGCTACAATATTAATTTAACAGACTCCCACATATTCCAAGATTCTGTCTTTTAAATTAAACAGAGGTAATAAATAACTAAAGCAGCTATTATCATGTTTTACCTTTACGGCAGTGTGCACGGTTTCTGTTGGTAGTAGTCAGGTTTATATAATAATATATGAAGCAATGTTCCACTCACCGACAAAGTGGCCTGGTTAATGTTTACAGACATAAAGGCGTTACAGTAAATGTGGTGCCACATGCATTGGAAACTGTGGTGCCATTTATCAAACAGGTGAATAGATCCCAGGTTCACAGGTTTGTGTTACCCGCAGTGGCCCTCTTTACTCGAGCTAATGTGTGATATCAGCAGTGGAGTGCAACAAAGTGTGTGCACTCCAGCGTGGCATGTAACTACTGTAAAGTTAAGAGTTTGTTTTAAAAGTTTTCAATTTTATGTTCCTTAATACTCCACTATGTTTGAGAAGTTAACAGGTCTAAGTTGCAACCCAAAACACATGAGCAGCCTTTAAAGGTTTTTTTAAGCCACTTATGTAACGTAGTTTACGACCTTGATGGCATTGGAGTGCCACTAAAACATTAATATGTGATAAACAGAGCATTTTAAAAGGTGCATGTAGTGGAATGAGCATGCTTTGCTGAGAATACTCAGATAAGCTCACTTATATAAAGAGGCTTTTTTTGTAGAACTTTTACTTGTAATGAGGTATTGTTAACATGTGTTAATATAAGTGAAAAGAAAAAAATAGTCAGTGAGCTTTGACTTAAAGTAAGAGATTTACAGTGTGGGCTCTCAACACCGGTGTGGTCGACTGATGATTAAGATATGCAATGCTGCAATTTCTCCAGTTTTTTCACCCAATAAGGGCCAATTTACAATCCCAGATATGCTAATTATATATTGTATAATCAAAACAGAGGTTGCATGTTTTTTCTTGTACTCTGCTTTCCTCCCACATTCTAAAAACATGCTTGGATGATTCTAAACTGACTGCAGGCATGAATGTGTGTGAGAGGTTGTCTAGTTGTCTGCGTTACTCCTGCGTTACAGACTGGCAGCCTGTCCCAGGGTGCACCCTGCCTCTCCCCCCGTGACAGATGGGGTAGGCTCCAGCACCCCTAACAATGGATGGATGGATGGAAATGTAAATACAGAATCACGGCTGTGTCACGCAACTTGCTTTAATTTATTAACACTGCATATTACAAAACATCACTTGCATTCCTCTGCTGAGCCCTTTAATTTATTGTTTCACAATAAATTTCAAGACAGGCTAATGGTATATATCCCTAAAACTGGCAAAGGAATCAAAAAACAGAAATCTTCACAAGAAAAGGCCTTCAATCCTTAAGACATTTTTGCTTTCCACACGTAAGCAGCTAAGCAGTTTAGTGAGAATGGCTAGTAGCATATAACTGGCCCAGATTTGCAATAGGAGAAAACAGCAGAGGAAAAAGGTTTACAAAATCTGATATGGATCACATACATCTGGGAATTGTTGGGAAAATCCAATAAAGAGGTTGGAAAGTATAAACAGAACTTTTTTTTTCTCCTTTCAATAAACGGAAAACTTTACAAAATAATAAACTTGTTCAATGACCTACATAAAAGTTTTATACATTTATTTAAATAAAACATTACTTTATTGTGAAAAAAAGGTAGAATCACGGTCTTGAGGTTTCGTGAGAAGGCTTCCCTCCTCCTGTGCCCTAGTTTGATGACATTGGCATACCAAATTGTACCTTGTCCTCGGAGCTTTGGCTCTAGATGTAAAGGCCATTAACGCTTCAACTTCACAATAGCCAGGCCAGAAATGCAGTTATTATTGAGATTACTGATTGAGGTGATGTTCATTTGTTGCTATTTAGCATATACAGTACATTCTATTTATCTCTGAACAAAGCTGTTTGCAAAGGCACTGTGACGTGCAGCAATGTCAAATCAAAACAATCCATAAATATTCATTTAGTATATAAATATAAAGACACAATCCGGAAAGGGCTTCGGTGCCTCCTGTCTTTATCAAATTATTATTTGTTTCTGCCAGTTTGAAGCATTAAGACTTTTACACCAATTTAAATACACATTTATAGATCCACCACATGTTAACTGGTGGACAAAATATTGATTGACTGATAATAAAAATGGATTCCCATAGTGATTCCGGAATGAGCCTTTATATTCAAAGCTCAATAAAAACTGCCTGTTTCTGGCAAGGCTAGTGGAAGTAGGACTGTAGGGTACCACGGCGGCGGACATCGGTTGTCCAGCAGTGGAAGCCACCACCCAAGGAGTTGGCATGACGAATGTTCACCTTTATGGTCTTGATACCTGCATTACAAAAACCCCACAATTACTCATCACACAACAGAACAATGGCTTTACTTCTCTACAACTGAGGTGGAACTATGGATGATTTCTCTGATTTTCTGCTGAAATTGAGTTTATTGAATATAAAGAAAAGGGAGAATGCTGGAAAAAAAAAAACGTATAGTGGCTCACCGAGGTTCTCAAACATTTTCTGAATGGTGGTTTCATTGGCATCTACCATGACACGTTTCTCATCCAACATCAGGACATTCATGGACAGCCATTTGGAGGACATCCACAGTGGGTGGTCTGCTCAGTAAGAGAGTCCTTTTTGAGTAAAAACATTCAAAATATATTTTTTATGTAAAAAGAAACATTTTGATTTGAGTACCCACCATCAGGAATCAAAGGCATTGGTGGTTTTACAACAGTCCAGCCAGCCTTCTTGAACATGTCGATCTGAGGGAAAAGACAAAATGCACTGGTGAATGTGGGTCATTCTGCGGTGGTGTGTACAAACATACCCAGGAGAGGGCAGCACAGCACTCTGTCTTTCAGTACCTGGCGACATGGGCGATCAGGGTTTGACAGCACCAGTCCTGGCCCAATGATGTTAAAAGTGGCATCAATGTGCATGGGGTTAGGATCCTTGAATGAGATTATGTGGATCTTGTAGGCTGGGGCCAGATGACGACGCATCCACTCGATTCCCATATAGTTTGTAACCTGAATGAAAAGGAGCATGCAAGGAAAGGTTTCAGGAGTTTGTCCAAGCCGCAAGTTCATATTCAGAGTGACATTCTTTTTTTGCCCCCCTTTAAGTGCAATTAATAAAAGATAAGGAAAAAAAATGCTCGGTACCTGGCTCCTCTGTACAAAGAGGTCCGTCCCAGCTCGAATAAAATCAGCAGCATCGAAGCAGGGCTCGTGCTCCGTGGTCACAAACTTCCCAATAGCAGCTAATTTGTGTCTGTCTTCCACTGTCCGGATGGGGTAGTCCTGAAAGACACACACAAAAAAGATCTACACTCCAGCATTCGAGATACAGGGATAGTCTGTTGTTACATACAGAGCAATAAGTGGCATGGGGTGCAGAACTTAGATATAAAGAACCTAAACAAGTTGTTTAGGTGTCAGTGCAGGTTTAACTTAAGTCCCACGCAGTCCACAGCTCATCCGATGTGAGCTGCCTTGAGAAATGACCAGCTGGCCGTATTATATCTCTCAAACTACAGCCTCACCTGATCATACAGCTCGTCAGCCATGGTTGGTTTAGGAGCAGTGGTCCACTTTGCACCTTTTCTGAAGTACTCCTTGATTAAAGGTCTGTAGGCTCGATACTCAAAGAAACGAGCCCTCCACGCCATAGGGGCCTCAATGATCTCATTTCCCACAACTAAAAGGATGTCTCTGGGCATGGCCGCATACATTCCTAAAAGAGAGTCAGCAGCACAGAATGATTTTACAAAGAATAATTTATAAACAACACTCTTATGTCGCAGGTATACTGACAGCAGTCATCAAAGTATTCAAACGATGCGCTTTAGTAAGATTCTAGTGGACAAACTCGGGGTTACCTCTGCATTACTTTCTGTCTTTTTACCTGATGATGTGAAGTCTGGTGTTTTGTATTCCACAGACCAGTCGATGGGTTCTGGCCTCTTCACAATGACGCCCTCATGACGCAGAATATTGCACATTTCTTCAATCTCAGCAACAGCTTTTTTCAAGTGGTCCGCAGGAAAACGCTGGCCTCCATACTCCTGGTAGAAGGGCCAGTACTTCTCATATGTATTAGCCTGATGAGAAGTTTGCAGCACAACAACATGGAGTTAATCTGACAGTCGAGATTTTTCTCTGCTTTCTATAAGACAAATGCTTTTAGATCATCTTAAGAACATTAGCTTACTTTCACTTCCACGGTGAAGGGAGGCACATGGGCATTTTCAGCTCGCCCCACAATCACCTCCTCCAGAGGGTCCCATTCATTGTAGCTGCAGACTGGACATTCCTGATGAACAGGCTCAGTAACATGTTCCTCTTCAACTGCATGCTGTGCCTGTGCAGCTGCTGCACTTGAAGTGCTTTGGAGGGCCCTCTGTACCCACCCAGTCACTGCCCGGCCAAGCTGATGAAGGTAAAAACAGATCAAGATTTTAACTGATTTTTTTTTTTTTTTTTAATTTTACTGCACAAAGTTTTTATGCACTTTTGGATAAAATGTTGCATAAAATCTTTGGATTTAATAGACGTTTTCTCATCAGTGCAGTACATATTAATGCTACATGCAGCAACATAGCAGTTTGTATAAAATTTGTATAAAATTACAAATTGTGTGTGTTTATTTTCATTTTATTTTAACGCACGCAGTGAAGTCAAATTAGAGGTGATAGAGTGAAATAAACGACCCGGTAGAAAACGGCTAATCTGCAAACAGGAAAGCAGTGTTAACTGATTACACATTCAGGCTCAATGGGTTTCAAAGGGGGGAAAAAAAAAAAAAAGAGCCTCCTGTAAGGTAGATTGGTTTGGTGCCAAAGTACACGTTTTATTAAGAAGCCTTATCTCCACAGATAGGGCTACAGTGTAGCCTCTGCTGGCTCGGGACCAGCTTCAGTGTCACCGAGTTTGAGAGCGCATCTGTGCCAAACAGCTGTTCAATGTCACTCAGGCACCGAAGGAGAAAAAAAAAAAAAAGCTATGCCAGCAATTAGGAAAATCACACCAGCCACTGGACAAAGATTTCTTGGAAATGATCGGTGCAATTACGATTACGCTCAAACAGTGCTAGATTTTTTTCCCCCTCCCATTTTCCTAACTTAATTTCTGCAACACAATCCATGTTGTGTTATTTAACACTAGAAGGAACTCCTCTGGCTCTTCTAGTGCTAATTAGACAAATAATAATAAATGAATAAACCAATCAAAGCGGCATATGTGAAGAGAATGAACATTTTTTTTCCAGTTTATTCACTTTGACTTGTGCTTTATAACAAAAACTCTACTTAAAAAAAAAATAAAAGAGCGAGAACGAGAGAGAGAGAGAGATAAGACATTAAACCACCGCAGTACCAACCATTGCTCCGATCAGATGGGCAGCCTCGGCCCCCCTGCTACCTCCTCTCAGGCATCTTACTCGCAGCATTGTCCAATGTAATAGTGAGTGTGTCAGTGAAATCAAACGGCAGCGCAGGATCCACCTCTCAGCGTGCTCATGAATGAAGACGCCTCAGCTCAAAGCCAACTTTATAGGAGCGGGTCTACGTGCAGCTTAGACCATTGGTCGCTTTAATGTTGTGAGGCAACGTGACTTGAGAAAAAGGGTTTCTGAAACACAATCCCATACGCCAGCACATTCTTATCAGGTGGACCAGTAGCGCTGAAAAATTTTCCGAGAACATCTGCAAAGAAGCATTTTCAGTGTGCAAAGATATAGCGCAAGGTTTGCATCAGACAAAGTTGTTGGCATTACAAAGATAGATTATCATGCCTTACTATTATTAATAATAATAAAGAAATCATCGTCTTTACTGGAATGCAGTGCACTGGGGTGCCTCTTCTTTGCTTCTGCACAAAACGCCTTAAAACAAACAAAAAGCACTGATTTAATTTTTCATTCACATATTCAAAGGTGTGTGTGTGTGTGTATGTGTGTGTTAAAGTTTTTTGTTTTTAAATGATCTCTTAATACCTCAGTTATACTTCATATTACCTATTATGTTAAACTGCTACGCTGTCATGATTGAGTTTGTCACACTTAATTATGATGGCAGTAAAAGCACAGCAAGCCTGTTAATAATTTTGTAAGGGTGTAATATCAATCACTCTTTAAAGGACCTAAAAGTGTGAAAAAAGGAGATGATATAATCAGAGAGGCAGGGTGTGACACCGCATGCTTCACTGGACTCTGCCTGGAAGAGTTTCACAACCCGAGACCTCAGTGACCCCTACTGCTTTGCCCTATTTAAAAAAAAAAGGTTCAAAGGATTATCCCCTGAGGATAATTTCAGCACCCCAACAGCATCATCAACCAGTCCAAAGAGTCACAAAGAGAATTTTGTGGAATCAAGAAAGAAATTTTTTTGTATGTCAGGCTGCATTTATGTATTTATTATCAAAAGGGTGTGGAAAAAAAAAAAAACTATCCAAAGAAGCAGATAAATTCACAGCTGCTGTACAAAGTGCAGTGACTCCCAGGAGACTGCCTGATGAGTTCAGGGAAAGTAGTCAAGCACATATTTGGGAACCTCAATGCGCCCCCCCCCCCCTTTTTTTTTTTTTTTAAAGCCTATACTGATTACCTTTGGACAGAGCCAGGCTGCACACTAACATAATACATGCTAGTCAAGTTTTTTTCCTCTTGACCTCATTACCCCTTTGTGGTTGTCAGATGTCTGGCAGACCTTGGTACCTTCATTTACACATAATGGGATTATGTGTAAATGAAGGTACCAAGGTGATTGCTATTGTACATACTGTTCCACTCTACCTTTGGATCATGAGTATAAAGAGACCCACTATGTGTATCTGGGAACTCA
Source organism: Archocentrus centrarchus (assembly GCF_007364275.1). Classification (NCBI taxonomy): domain Eukaryota; kingdom Metazoa; phylum Chordata; class Actinopteri; order Cichliformes; family Cichlidae; genus Archocentrus; species Archocentrus centrarchus. Next base: position 8,387,990 of record NC_044348.1, on the reverse strand, counting down.
CCCAGTAAACATCCCACCTCGACAAACTTCAGAACAGGACTTTTAATAATTTTGATGCCAAATGTATGCACTAGATTTGGGGTCAAAACTCTGCACAAAGACTTGCATATTGGAGAAATTTTTTTCTTTTTTTCTTTTTTAAACACATTCCTTTAAAATGTAACAATCATTCTCTGATCTCCAGGGCTGGAAGAGCATCGTCTTCAATCGTGCATTTTGTCCCTGCTCCAATTTATACCAGGAACCACAGAATGGAAGAATGGTGCCATTTAACTACTGAACTGAAATGTAGGCTGAAAGAAGCAACTTTCTATGATTTGATATATTTAGCACATTTGAGGTTTGGTGCTTTGTCAGTTTATACATTTAAACTTTATTTCTTTAATCAGTCTAATTTGGATGCTGTGACCACAGATTGTATGAAATGTGTGTTTATAGTTTATTATCATTGATCTCTTATACATATTGATACACGTGCAGCAATGAATTACTGTGTCGTTATTGTTATTAAAAAACTAGTGACAATGGGCATAAACCAAGGTATTCATTCTCTTACAAATGGGTGCTTTGTCACACTTAACTGAACCCACCAGGCTGGAAAATGTTAGTACTGTAGTCCATGAAATAGCATCATACCAAAATAGGTTTTCAGTGGTGATGGCCTGGGGCCCCTAACTCACATCTGGACTGACATGTGCTTTAGACTTTAAGGTCCGTCAGAACCACTTAATGTCATGCAACTAAAAGGGCAACAACAGGAGTATTTAAAAAAAACAAAACAAGCACATTTTAGCTGTGCAGGTTTAGTGGTAAATACATTGAAACACTATATTGCCAAAAGTATTCGCTCATCAATCCAAATCATTGAATTCAGGTGTTCCAATCTCTTCCATGGCCACAGCTGTATAAACCAAGCACCTAGACATGCAGACTGCCTCTGCAAACATTTGTGAAAGAACGGGTCGCTCTCAGGAACTCAGTGGATTCCAGCGTGGTACCGTGATAAAGATACCACCTGTGCAACAAGTCCAGTTACGAAATTTCCTACTAAATATATATTCCACAGTCAACTGTTAGTGGTATTATAACAAAGTGGGAGTGATTGGGAACGACAGCAAATTAGTCATGAAGTGGTAGGCAACATAAAATGACAGAGACGGGTCAGCAGATGCTGAGGTGCATAGTACACAAAGGTCGCTAAATATCTGCAGAGTCAGTCACGACAGACCTCCAAACTTCATGTGGCCTTCAGATTAGCTCAAGAACAGTGCGTAGAGAGCTTCATGGAATTGGTTTCCATGGCCGAGCGGCTGCATCCAAGCCTTACATCACCAAGCAAAATGAAAAGTGTTGGATGCAGTGGTGTAAAGCACGCCACTACTGGACTCTAGAGAAGTGGAGATGTGTTCTCTGGAGTGAAGAAGCACACATCTCCATCTGGCAATCTGATCATGAGTCTGGGTTTGATGGTTGCCAGGAGAACGGTACTTGTCTGACTACATTGTGCCAAGTGTAAAGTTTGGTGGAGGGGGGGGATTATAATGTGTGGGGTTGCTTTTCAGGAGATGGGCTCGGCCCCTTAGTTCCAGTGAAAGAAACTTGTTAGGAAAATTTAGTATTTAGTATTAATCTTTTATGTTAACTATATGCATAAGCAAGCTTTGATATAACATGGCCTAGTGATTTAGAGAAATGTATTTCTCTGCTTGTGATTAAGTATTGAATAAGAAATCTGTTAAGATAATGTTAGAATAAGAAGCATAGTTAAAATACTATTAAGAATAGAAGAATATAGTCTGATAGTAAGATTTTAAGAAGAAAACTGTATTAAGGGAAGTACGCAGAGGCAGAGTGAAGCAAGGAGCCAGTACCTAATGGAGACATCAGTTGCTAAGAAATGTGATGCTTGCTTAAAATGAAGTGTTTTTGAAAATGACTAAGAGTTCAAAACATTTATTCATCTAGAGTTCATGATGGATAACACCTAAGTAGAGCTTCCTCATTTGTATCCAGTTATTGTCTGTTTAAACGTCTGTTGTAACGTCATGTAGACATTTGATGTGTATAAAAGATGGACAGTGAGACTGCCTCACTGAGCACTTCTCCTAAGCAAACTTGATGTTGTTTACCTGTAACTGCTCCGACTTGCGAGTCTTTAATAACCATTACATTGCATTCAGATCGTCCCTCTCCTGGTCTTTAATAAAGAAAACTAAAGTTTTCCTTACAGGGACTTATTTAGAATCCCCCGTCTAAATGAACTTTAATCCTCTGAGGTTAAACTGCTGGGACGGTTGAGGTTCGGTCAAACTGCAACTTGATATCCTGAGGTCAGTTTTTAGGGCTTAAGGTACATTAAAGATGTTAATTAAATAAATAAATATCATAAAAGTTATTGAAATATTTTCCATCTTCTTTGGTATGAAAACCTTTTCCTTAAATCCTTTATTGATTTGTACATGTTCATAAATCTATGCACTAGAGCTAAATAAGAGCAACAATCAGAGTAACAGTGAACATTATGTAATATTCTGTTGTAATTTCAAAATTTATGATGTTTCTTAAGTTAGGGAGAAAGCAGAACAATATCCTTTAACTTGTCCTGTTTTATTTTTTCTATCTTAAAGATGTTGGAAAGTGAAGGGCTTCAGCAGCAACACATTTTGGTGGCAATGAATCAAAGTGTACTGCCAACAAGGAAGAGAGTGCCACCTGCAGAAATTAAAAAAAAACCCATTCAGATAAAAGAAAGAAAAATCTACAAAAATAAAACACAGACTGAGTGGATCTGAAGACTGAGTTTTTAAATTTTATAAATGTGCATAGGCGTGTTTCTGGATGAATATGCAGTCATTAGCATACTGCATGTTGGTCGCATAGTTGGCAAAGAATATGAATAGTATCAGTGGTATCAAGTATCAAGTTACAGATTAGATTAAGGCATTTTCACCTGAGTCTAAATTTATAATTATAGAGCAAATATAAAAGACTATACTGGGGGATCCCAAATGAGTGCTTCCATCACAGATTGTAATAAAAAAGGGTGTGGTCACCTGGACTGAAAGCTGAGCCAACTACAGAAGTGACTTATCCTGGGATTCTTTCGAAAGGCCAAAAGGGGCAACTCGACTGGCTGCAATCAGACTTCTGTCTGATCCTGGTCCATATGGACATGACACAGTTGCTGAACGAAGGGATGGACATGGTCAGCAACAATATGCAGGTAGGCTGTGGAGTTTAAATGATTCTCATTTGGTACTAAGGGCCCTGGAGTGCACCAGACAAAAATCCCCCACACCATTTCACCAGCAGCAGCAGCCTGAACTGTTGATACAGGCAGGATGGATCCATGCTTTCATGTTGCTTACACCAAATTCTGACCCTACCGTCTGAATGTTGCAGCAAATCGAGACTCTTCAGACCAGGCAACATTTTTCCAGTCTTCTGTTGACCAACTTTGGTGAGCCTGTGTGAACTGTAGCTTCAGTTTCCTGTTCTTAGCTGTCAGGAGTGGCACCCGGTGTGGTCTTCAACTGCTGTAATCCATCTGCTTCAGAGTTGATGTGTTGTGCATTCAGAGATGCTCTTCTGCACAGAATGAGTGCCTATTTGAGTTACTGCTGCCTTCCCATCTGTTTGAAGCAGGCTGGCCATTCTCCTCTGGCTTTTGGCATCAACAAGGGATTTCCATCCATAATCAATATCTGTAAATGCCAACAGCAGTTTAGTAGTTTCTGAATTACTCAGACCAGCCTGTCCGGCATCAACAACCATGCAATGTTCAGAGCCACTTAAAACGCCTTTCTTCCACATTCTGATGCTCAGCTTTAACTTCAGCAGGTCGTCTTGACCATGTTTACGTGCCTAAATGCTGCTTAGATATGAGTAGTTGAGCAGGTGTGCCTAACAAAGTGGGTAGTGGATGTATATTTAATCACCGTTTAGACGGACCCTGATCCCTATAATTGAGAACCCAGATTTAACCACCAAATTACATTTAATTTACCATTAAATTAATAATATAGTTTTATTTTACTCCGTGCCTAATAATTAAGCTTCAGTCAGTATGAAAATGTGTTACTGTATTTCTGTGCCTGTTGAACAAACCCCACTCAGACAAGGTATGTGGCGCGTCCCGTCCCCACTCATGCCTTCCCCTCCAACAAACTTTGTTGTTCTCTCAAAGTTGCCAGATGAATTTTGGAGACCACGACCTGCTTTATCTCTTCTATTACAATCTCTTATATTAGCTGCAGCTGAAAACGCTCCTCTCAATAATCACTATTCCAAATAATTGCTTTTCCTATGGAGCTTCACATACTTTGACGAAATGCTCCGCCCCACTCAGCAAAACCCTGATTTTTCCAAAGTCCCCATTTTGCAGCAGAGTTCTGCACGTTTTCCTTTACAAAGCTTTTAAATAAGAGCTCACGATGGAAATATATATCATTTCAATCATCTTAGCGAGTATCCTCATTATACCATTTGCACTTAAAACTTTTTCCCCTTATGTTTGGATGGACATTCTGTATTTCGGGGATTTACTGCGGATTTTAGTGAAGCTTGTTGCGAGGCGCAGAAGGAGACCTTTCTTCTTTGTTTTGGACCGTTTCTTGGAGCAGACAGCTGCGCATCCAGACAAGCCATGCATTGTGTTTGAAAACGAAAGGTACACGTACACTTGCACAGATAAAAGGAGTAACAAAATTGCTAACGCGCTACAGTCTCACCCTGGGTATAAAGCTGGGGACAGCGTCGCACTTTTCATGGGGAACGAACCCGCTTTCATGTTTACCTGGCTGGCTTTGGCTAAACTTGGCTCTCCTGTGGCTCTCCTCAATCACAACATCCGCACCAAGTCTTTGCTGCACTGCTTTAATTGCTGCAAGGCTAAAGTGTTGATAGCAGCCTCAGGTATGAATCCGTGTGCTTGTTTCAAAGCTTTTTTTTTTTTTTTTTTTTTAACTTCTGCTTTGTGAGGAGCTGTAGACCTCAAACAGTGGACGACACCCCTTTAGCTTTTGAGCCACTTAATTTTTAACTAAACCTAGCTGGAACTTTGAACTGTTGAGCTGCAGTCTCTAGATCATCCTCTCTTTTATATATATATATATATATATATATATATATATATATATATATATATATATATATATATATATATATATATATATGAATGTGCTTTATGTCCCTTTTCAGAGCTAAAAGAGGCTGTGGAGGATGTGCTGCCCTCCTTGATAGAGCAGGGTGTCACTGTCCTCCTGATGTCCAAACACTGTGATACACCTGGAATCCAGAGCTTCTCTCATGAAGTAGAGGAGGCATCAGATGCCCCTGTCCCTCGATCCTTCAGGTCACATGTCACATTAAAAAGTCCCGCAGTTTATATTTACACCTCTGGAACCACAGGTATGTGTTGAGACTTGGCGTGTCTTTCTGAACATGTTAAAAGTGTTCAATTTCAAACTTTGTATCTTGTTGTGTTTTTGTAGGTCTCCCTAAGGCTGCTGTGGTCAACCAGAACCGCCTCTTAATAGCTCTGGCTGTGTTATCGTCCAACGGTGTATCATCTAGTGATATCTTCTATCTCAACCTGCCCCTGTATCACACCGCTGGTTTTGTTGTTGGCTTTATTGGAACTATTGAGACAGGTGAGACTTCTGAGCAGAAGCTTTGATTTGGAGTTGAAAATAAAACTTTGTGAGAGTCTTTTTAAATGACATCTGCTGTGCACAGAGGTCAACGTCCCTTCTGTAATTGACCTCAGGAGATTCCTGTGGTGTCAGGGGTTGACAAATAACTAAAGTAAGATGCTAAAGTCATTTTTTTGAAGGCCAAAGTGGTGTGCATTCAGATTCTGTGGCACAGCAAAAGAAGTCAAATCTGCACAGAGGGCTGTGCCACTGTACAGCTGTGTGAACTGCATTTGGGCTCCAGATGTTAGCCAGTGGTTTTTAATGCAAACAAGTCCAACTATCCACATTTGTTTGCAAGCAGACTGGCTGCAGGTATGGCGTCTTGTACAATCAAACCAAGCAAAACTTAGAATTATCACACAAAAATGTATAATCTGTAATTAGAGTGGGTCTTCACACAAATTCTAAGCATAAATGTGATGAATATATATATTTTTGGCAGATTCAGGTTCATATTGTTGTGACAAAGAGTAGAATCCATGTCTCGAAATTTTTTCTCATAATTTTGAAGTCTTAATCCATGGATTTAAGTGATTAAGGACATTTTCCCACTTGTGTTGTGAAGCTAAATAAACCATCCAAATCCTATTGTATTAGCTAAACATTGCATCATTGCAAGCAGTTGATTTGTCTTGAACCACAAGTAGGCACCAGCTGTGCCCCCTGAAGATCATGCAGATCCACGAAAGTGCTGCTAAGCTTCCCACGTGACCTGAATACACAGCAAAAATGTAACAAAAAGAAAAGTATTGAACTCATTTCTGTTGCATGAAAGTGACCCCCCTGCTCCTTCTCTCCTTCTTGTAACCCCGGTGGAATCCAGGTGAAAAACTCTTTTGTCACTGTGAACCAGTAATCTGAATAGATCCTCTTGAACTGCTTCTTTTTCTTCTAAAAAGGCTAAAGTTCACAAGGCTGTTATATATTTAGGTAAGCAGCCTGAGTTGTGATTCAGCATTGCCCTGAACAGGTACTGTTTTTTTATTTTTATGTAGCACATGAAATGCAGTGGCATAGAGTTTAATACTGATAGCGTGAGTTTGGGAAATATTCATGTCTTCCATAATGTCAAAGTTGTCTCTCATTGTAGATTAATTTACATAATGCCTACATTTATTTATATAAATGTAATAATTTATTTTGCTATTTTGAAGGGTCAACTATAATTCTGAAGAGGAAGTTTTCTGCCTCGCAGTTTTGGGATGACTGCAGGAAATATAATGTGACTGTTGTCCAGTACATTGGAGAGGTGATGCGTTATCTTTGTTGTACACCAAAGGTAAAATGGTTTTTACTGGCTTCTGTTTTTAACAGTTATAATATTTTAGTATTGTTTAAGCAGAACAATATGTATACCGGCAGCAATATTTTGTAACCATTCAAGAAAACCTGACAGTGCCCGTTAATTGTAATAATTTTTGCACCTGTAGAAATCATGTGCAGTAGCTTCCTGTGCAAAAGTCTCGAGACACCAAAATAAGTGGTATGACGAGCTGCCGAATAGATGCAGCAAATTTTGAAACTCGGGATATAAGACAAAAACAGAGTTTGTACAATTCTAGCGAGCTTGAAAGTCGATACTTGGTGTGACCACCTTTATTCTTCAGCACAGTCTGAACTCTCTGAGGCAGCTTTCTTCTCATTTTTTTAAGTATCCTTCAGGAATAGTTCTCCAGGCTTCTTGAAGGACATTCAAAGCGCTCCTTTGGATGTTGGCTGCTTTTTGTTTTGTTCTCTATCAAGACGATCCCACGCTGCTTCAGTAATGTTGAGGTTCGGGCTCTGGGGAGGCCAATCTCCCCAGAGATTGTGTGTTTTTCTATCCAGGTATGCTTTTACTGCATTTGCAGTAAAAAATAAAAATAAGCTGTTGACAATCAGACGCTTTCCAGATGGATCAAAATCTGATGGTACTTTCTGTTTTTACAATTCCACTGATTTTGACAAGATCTCCAACACCACTGACTGAAATGTAGCCCCACCCATTGCAGAGTGTCCACCATGTTTTACAGATGGCTTTTTGGATTCATCACTCCATCAGACTTGTTGCCACTGATTTTCAGCCCAGCTCCACTTCTCCAGTTTTAAAATGTATTATGGACACACCTCACATTATGCTACCAGCTCTTTAGGAATCACGTTGTTGCAAAAATGCCATTTTATGTTGTCAAACTGTTATCTTTGCTTGAATGATTCAAAGGGCAGTGTTATCTATTAAAACAAGCAAACAGAACAACATTCTGAAAATGGTCAGGTATAATGACTGGACTGAAAATGAGTGACAGCAGCCAATGTCCAAAGTTCTGGCTCCTTGAAAGCAAAAATATAAAGACATGAGGGGTTGCTCAAGACTTTTGCACAGTATGGTGTTCCAGGTTTTCCTTGTGTTGTAGAAACGTCTCTGCGGCACTGTTTTGATCATATGATAGTTGAAAGTGACAGAATGGTGCTAGAAGCTCTGCTTCTTAACTGAAACCCAACCAGGGGGAAATTTTAGTTCTGGAAGGGCATTTAAGGTGACCGTCCCTCTGACTCAGGGGTATTGAAATTTGAATATAACTGCAGTTATATTCAATACATCAGCAATTTGTTTCTGAAAAATAAAACTGAACGCTCCTGAAATCCTGAAATGAGTTTCCACTTAAAGTAGAAAAGGCTTTCGGATATTTCAGATATTGAAATTTGAATATAACTGCAGTTAGACTGTGAAGGATTTATTATATATAAAGGACCCTAATATTTTAATAAATAAACTGCAATGTGTTATATTCGTTCCAGTAACCTTTATCTATTGCTGAATGCCACATTTCTACTCACTAGTGTCTGCAGCGCAAACAAACTCACAGAGTTGTTGGCTGATGTGCTTGTGGGCACCACCCCTCGCCTCTCTCAGATACTGTAAAACTTGCACTTCGAGACAGCTGCAGAAGCAGAATACTGGGAACTGGTTGCAGCAAGTTGCTGCTGAGGCATATCCGGCCAGGGATAACTTTCCAAATCTGTACATTCCCAGAGCTCAGCACAGCTGGCTTTCCAAAATAGAAATCGTTAAATTTCAACTATCGGGTTCCAGCTTTCTGCGTCAGTATCCATGGGGTTCTGAGCTGCAGAGGGAGAATCAAACATTTTTAAAGTATCACAATGACTGCATGTGTTTCTGATATTTTCAAAATGTATTTGTATTTATGTAGGGCTACTGTAAACAGTTGTGTATGCCATTCAGAGTATCCAGTTGCATCACATGAACTGCAGTCTCAATTTACTGCGTGACCCTGCACGAGTCAGATGAGGTAGTTTGTCTTTATCTGGTCACCTCTAGGAATAGATGGTGGCCTTTACTTAAGACGACCATATCAAGTAACTTGGTAACCAAATCTTTGTGTATCTAACTTGAGGGTCAGTTTTATTTCGGTAAATGGTATTTCTTATACATTATATGTACTGTACTTAAAACAGTGAGTACTTTAAAGCGCAACTGAAGTAATTTTGTTGTGTGTGAAATTCTCACCTAAGTACAGAGACTGCTCTGCTACTGAAGCATGCCATATTAGTCTTTTTGTAATAACAGGGATAAACAGCTTCTAGTACTTTGGAAATTGAAATTTGTTGGATAGGATGCCATTTATTTCTGTTCTGTTCTGTTTTCATTTCAAAATGCAGAAAGACAACGACAAGGACCACAAAGTAAGACTGGCCATTGGCAACGGCATCAGAGCAGAGATATGGAAAGAGTTTCTTAACCGCTTTGGCAACATTCAGATTCGAGAGTTTTACGCCTCCACCGAGGGAAATGTGGGATTTTTGAACTATGCTGGGAAAATTGGAGCTATTGGACGAGTCAACTTTTTGCATCGGGTATGGAACTGTTTCAGATTTACCAAATATTTATCAGATTGTGTGTCAAAATAACATATTTGAAAAGTGTGAAAGCAGACCTTACAGGTCAGTGTCTTATAAATGATGTTTTATAAAATAATAAATTTAATTCAGAAAGTGGAATTATATATGCAGATAGTACTTTTTGTGTTGGTGTAATAATGTAATGAACACATATTATTATTATTATTATCACACCCGTCTTCCTGTAGAAGCTGTTCCCATACACTCTCGTTAAGTATGACACAGAGCGAGATGAACCAGTACGAGACGCTGACGGCCTCTGCATTGAGACACCCAAAGGTAAAGAATAACTGCAGTTCTTCATGTGAATGATCCATCCATCCATCTATCTCAGGGGATCTAGAGTCTATGCCAGCTGACACAAACTCTCTGAGAGTTTCATGCTTTATCTTTTATGTTTGTTTTTTTTAAAGGTGAACCAGGACTGCTGGTGTCAAAGATCACAAACTTAGCCCCGTTTGTCGGCTACGCTCAAAACGAAGAACAAACGGAGCGGAAGAAACTTCGCGATGTTCTCAGGAAGGGCGATATCTATTTCAACACGGGAGACCTGATGAGGATTGACAAAGATAACTTTATTTATTTCCAGGATCGAGTGGGTGACACGTTCAGGTACAGAACTCGAGTGCACCGTGATTTCATTTGGAAAATCCTTTTTGTTTACAGAATCGATTTTCAGTGTCAGCCATATTATTCAAACACAAATAAGACTTGAACAAATGGATGAAACATAAGGAGGTTGTTGACTTTCCACTGTTTTAAAAGCTGATTTAAAAGTGTAGAACACACAAAGTCTGTATTAAAAGGTATATGTGGATATGACTGCTTCAAATCAACTGTTAATTTAAAATAAGATGAAAAAACAATTTATTTTCTTGCTTATATGATTGTCTTAGATCTTTCATTCCATTCTAAAAGGGCCTCAAGTACATTGAACACAGTCCACTGCACTTATTCAACTGATGCTCATTACTTAAAAAATTTAAGGCAATAAGTTACTATGTTTTTTTTAAGTAGATTCAACTTATCCGGGTTTACAGTGCAGCTATTAACAGCAACACGGGACTACTTTTTGTAAAGTTTTAAAATTCCATTCAAGCTACTTGTTCAGGCATGTTATCTGTTATCCAAGTGGAAGACCTTTTGTTTCCCTACATGCATAAGCTTGTAGATTTTATCTAAAGAGACACACAGCAGATACTGTAACTTGTGTGAACCCACAGGTGGAAAGGTGAGAATGTAGCCACGACCGAGGTGTCTGACATCTTGACAGTCTGTGATTGTCTCAAAGAAGCCAACGTTTATGGAGTCCAAGTGGCAGGTGATGGTTACTTTTACTGTACTTTTTGACTTCATCACCTCTAAATTGCATTAATGGTAAATGAACTGTTACTTTGTGGTTTTCTACTCTAACTGAGCACTCAGAGTTTCACTACCCGCCTTGTTCACCCAATCACACACATGTTCATACAACTGCTTTTTTTCTAAACCTAAGCACCTCATCTACCATTCAGATACACACTGATGGATGCATCAGGGGCAACTCGTTTAGTATTTTGTCCAAGTATCTTGCATTTGACATGCAAACTGGAGTAGCTGGCTATTGAACCACTAACCTTAGATTACCCTGCTCTACCTCCTTAGCCACAGCGGCCCCATTAATGCATTCATTAATCTTAATTTTCTTTTGCTACGTAGGCCACGAAGGACGGATAGGCATGGCAGCTGTCACCATGAAGAAAGAAGTCCAGTTTGATGGACGTAAAACATACAACCACGTCGTTAGCTGCCTGCCCTCGTATGCGCGTCCTCGCTTTATAAGGATACAGGTAATTTGATTTTACACGCACTTTATTGCATTTCAGTTTAGGAAAAAACATCAGTTATATTTTAAGGTTTGCAAACAAATACTATAATTGATCCAATATTGGTGTGATTTTCTTCTGTCCAGAATGCTGTGGAAGTAACTGGGACTTTCAAGCAGATGAAGGTGAAACTAGTGGAGGAGGGTTTTGACCCAGTACGTATTCAGGACCCTCTTTACATCCTTGATGAGAATGAGAAGAGCTACGTACCACTGACAGCACAGATCTACAACGCCATCTTATCAGGAAACATGAAACTATGAGTGGGCTTTAATTTTTCACTAGATGTACGAGCTTTTGGGTTACTGGTACTTTTAATTAATGAACTTCCAGCTCAGGGAAGGAACAGAAACTTTCTAATTATGCTCGTGTAATTTGTTACATCATAGTTTTTTAATGGCAGCGCCTGTGAACCGGTGTAGGATTCAGATGTAGGGAGTTAACCGAGGGGTGGGGTTTAGTCATACTATAAATGGCAAAAGATAATTCAAATGGTGTATTTAATAGCATGCTGACTTCTGCTTATGAATGTACTTTTTTCAGTGTAATATTGGTGGTGTTGTGGTATGGTGGGATGATTGAGGTGAAGAAACAATATGGATGGATGGTGTGGTTTTTATATATATATATATATATATATATATATATATATATATATATATATATATATATAAATAAAATATCCTTTTATTTGCTTCTCTTTATGATGTGAGTACCTCGTAATGCTTGCAAAATTATACAGAAAGGGGAATGGTATTTATGCATTTCATGTTAATGTGTCAATATCTGCAGATCTGCATTGCTTTCTTTAGAATTAAAGCAATTCCTACAGTTAAACCAGAGGCACTGTTCATGTGTACATCTGCTCTAATTTTGCTCACAGAAATGTCAGATGTTACTGACATGGAACAGCCACAAGGTGGAAACAAATACTGCCTGAGCTTCACGCCACAGTGTAGCAAGTCAGCGGACAGTAAATTAACTTGAAAGTCTAGAAATGACACCCTTGTGTGGGTTTTACTCACATTCAGCCACAAGATGTTGATGTTGAGCAATAAACCTGGTTTGCAGTTGCTGTTCTCGTTCTTCTCAAAGTCCTGAAGCAAGAAGAGTTTTATGAATGAATTTACCAAATCATGAAAAGCGGTACCAGACTAAACTTGAAGGACTGTGTGTGTGTGTGTGTGTGTGTGTGTGTGTGTGTGTGTGTGTGTGTGTGTCTACAGACATACATTCCCTCTGAAATGATCAGGTACCAGGACTGAAAATGAGTGAAAGCATAAAGCAGCCAATGCAAAGTGCTTTGTTATTGTGCAACTGTTGTGTAATGTACAGTGAAGCAGTTATCTCCTTTTATTTTTTTATGAGTTGGCTTTGTTAAATGAAGATAGCTGGAGAGCCTTGCAGGAAGTTAATCTTTGATGTTACTCTGTTAATGTTACCAAGCTTGTTTTAAATTCCTTCTTTGCAGCCACTGGGCCAGAACCACGTAACCTACCCTTCTTTGCCAAGTGTGGAAATTGCAGAAAAAGGATGACATAATTTTGGCAGTTTTGCACCGGAAGCTGGGCAGTGTAACTCATTAAGCTCAGATCGGCCATGAGAGTAGTCCAAGTTTAAGTTTTTCGTATGGCCGAAGGACCCATGGCAAGGTGTCTGTCTTTCCGGCTGTCTGCAGCCCCTACAGCGCTGGTCAGAATGTATTCAAACGTGCATACAATGATCACCTAATGGGTCTTCACAGAAATTGTGCTCAAGGTAACATTTGTCATTTTACGGTCAATGAACTGCAAATTGCGATAGATTGTGACCTGAATGAGCTTCTGTCATTATCAGTTTTACAGCCTTAATATTAAAAAAAAAAAAGGTATTAGCCACTGCCTGTCACACTAAAGTAAGATGGTTGCGCAATCCCAATTTCTTTCTCTTTCTTTCTTTTGGTAGCATTTCTTTCTAATGGCATTAGACTGATTCAATGTTAAATAATTGAGACATATTGTTAACATTGTTCTTTCTTTCCTTAATATACCTTTGGATGTTTCTCATCTGCTTTTTTCTGCTTTTCAGAATGTGCTTGTTTACATTTGAAAAAGGGGGCATTTAAAAATTTATTTTTTTCCCCCCACAAGTTAATATGCAGTGAATGAAGTCTGGGTCTGACTTGAGATCAAATTAGGCTGGCTCATGGACTAAAATAACTTGGACTCTCTTATGCTACTGCCTATATTTTCCTTCCAAGGAGCCAGACTTTTTTTTTTTTTTTTTTTTAAAGTAGTCTTGAGCAATATTTCTCCAGCTTTCTGAAGGTCTTTCAAAGTGTTTCTTTGGACATTGGCTACTTTTTCACTTATTTTCAGTTCTGTCCTTGTACCTGACCATTTTCACAGTTATGTATTGTTTGTTAGGCCACTAACACTGACCTATGGATTCATTCAAGCATAAAAGAGACTCAATGGATGAACCACTCTTGTGTCTACACATAACAGACAACTTAGCAAGGAACCAGTTTTAAATTGTATCTTTAGGCACTTTGTTACTAGCAGCCTGTCACAAAAAACACCATTTGTTTCCAATTCTTTAGCTGAATCTATGAGGAAAAACCAAAGATAACACTGTTTGACAGGCATAGAATAGTACTTTTGCACCAACAAGGTGATTTCCAAAGAGCTATTAGCCAAAATTTGGCATATCTCAGCAGGGTGTAAGATGTGTCCTTAAGACAGACAGCGGCTCGCCAAACAGCGGCTCCGCTCCGGACTCACAGCGGAGCCCCTTCAGCAAACGCGCCTTTTTTTTTTTTCTTTTTCCAAAGTTACCGGCTGCTCACACAGAAAGCAGGGAGTGGACGGCAGCGCTTCTCTACGGTAAGAACTGTAAACTGTTCTGTTAAATGTGCTTCATTCACGGCGTTACCGGTTCAGTAAACTTGTCCGGTAGGAGATAATGAAAGTAACTGCTTTATATGTTCAGAATGTGAGATTGTGGCGGTGGAGTTAGCTTATAGCACATTAGCTACCGTCATATTAGCTAACATAGATGCAAGCCCTGAGTTTAAAAGTTAAAAAAAGCCCCTCGGGGAAAATAACGAATTAAAAAAATGAACGCATTTTAGTTGCACTTTTTCAAATTCAGTATCTCCAAAGTTAGAATATTATTTAAGACCAATACAAAAAGAAGGATTTTTAGAAATGTTGGCCACTGAAAGTATGAGCATGTACAGCACTCAGTACTTAGTTGGGGCTCCTTTTGCCTGGATTACTGCAGCAATGCGGCGTGGCATGGAGTCGATCAGTCTGTGGCACTGCTCAGGTTTATGAGAGCCCAGGTTGCTCTGATAGTGGACTCAGCTCTTCTGAATTGTTGGGTCTGGCGTCGCATCTTCCTCTTCACAATAGCCCATAGATTTTCTATGGGGTTAAGGTCAGGGGAGTTTGCTGGCCAATTAAGAGCAGGGATACCATGGTCCTTAAGCAGGAACTGGTAGCTTTGGCACTGTGTGCAGGTGCCAAGTCCTGTTGGAAAATGAAATCTGCATCTCCATAAAGTTGGTCAGCAGCAGGAAGCATGAAGTGCTCTAAAACTTCCTGGTAGATGGCTGCGTTGACCTTGGACCTCAGAAAACACAGTGGACCAAGAGCAGCAGATGACATGGCACCCCAAACCATCACTGACTGTGGAAACTTTACTCTGGACCTCAGCCAACGTGGATTCTGTGCCTCTCCTCTCTTCCTCCAGACTCTGGGACCTTGATTTCCAAAGGAAATGCAAATTTACTTTGATCAGAGAACATAACTTTGGAGCACTCAGCAGCAGTCCAGTCCTTTTTGTCTTTAGCCCAGGCGAGACACTTCTGATGCTGTCTCTTGTTCAAGAGTGGCTCAACACAAGGACTGCGACAGCTGAAACCCACGTCTGCATACGTCTGTGCGTGGTGGTTCTTGAAGCACTGACTCTAGCTGCAGTCCACTCTTTGGGAATCTCCTCCACATTTTGAATGGCTTTTGTTCCACAATCCTCTCCAGGGTGCAGTTATCCCTATTGTTGTACACTTTTTTTCTACCGCATCTTTTCCTTCCCTTCGCCTCTCTGTTAATGTGCTTGGACACAGAGCTCTGTGAACAGCCAGCCTCTTTAGCAATGACCTTTTGTGTCTTGCCCTCCTTGTGCAAGGTGTCAATGGTCGTCTTCTGGACAACTGTCACGTCAGCAGTCTTCCCCCATGATTGTGTAGCCTACAGAACTAGACTGAGAGACCATTTAAAGGCCTTTGCAGGTGTTTGGAGTTAATTAGCTGATTAGAGCGTGGCACCAGGTGTCTTCAATATTGAACCTTTTCACAATGTTCTCATTTTCTGAGATACTGAATTTGGGGTTTTCATTAGTTGTCAGTTATAATCATCAAAATTAAAAGAAACAAACATTTGAAATATATCAGTCTGTGTGTAATGAATAAATATAATATACAAGTTTCACTTTTTGAATGGAGTTACTGAAATGTATTAACTTTTTCATGATATTCTAATTTTATGACCAGCACCTGTATATGTTTAGAATGTTGCCATACAGTTTGTAAAAACTTGGGATTTATTTGTCACATTACTTTGCAGATTACACTCTGCAGAAATTTCCCAACACTGACATTAAACTGCCGGGGGGAGCCGCCAGGAACAAGCTTAATAATGAAAGCAAGAATTTTGAAAATATCTGGTAAGTTTAAGTGTATTTAACATTTCTTTCAACAGTGAACACACACGCACATACAGTATTCACTTTGCATGCAATATTGTTGTTGTTGGGTTGTTTTTTTGTTTTTTTTTGCAATTAATAGTGAATATCTGTCCCTCTTCCTGTTCCTCTTTCTTACACACATAGAGTTGGAGTTGGACCTGCCATCCCAGGAAATGAAGACTGAATTACATTCATTAATAAAAATATAAATTATATAAAGATTTAATGATTCTCCTGTTTTTGATTACTCTTATGCTGCTTTTTTGATAGCTAGATGGAAGTATGAAGTAGGATTTTTAATTACATTTGCTATTGCATTAGAATTGGCCTATTCATTGTTTGATGTATGTATTATTGCACTATAGTTTTGTGAAACAGATTAACGGGGCTATAGATTTAATTAAGAAAACATAGTTTCTAAAAACCATGGTAAAGTCATGGTTTGGAAAACCATGGTAAAATAAAACCATGGTAAAAACCATAGTAAAATAAAACCATGGTTCTTACCATGGTTTTATTTTACTATGATTTTTACTGTGGTTTAACTGTAGTAAAATCATGATAAAACCATAGTAGAAAACCATGGTTTATTACTATGGTTACTATGGTTTAATCATGGTTCTACTATAGTTAAACCATGATAAAACCATAGTAATAAACCATGGTACCCAAAAAACCATGACAACTATGAAAAACCAGAAACCATGGTTTTACCATGGTTAATTTTCGTAAGGGGAACTAGACTGAGAGACCATTTAAAGGTCTTTGCAGGTGTTTTGAGTTAATTAGCTGATTAGAGCGTGGCACCAGGTGTCTTCAATATTGAACCTTTTCACAATATTCTAATTTTTTGAGATACTGAATTTGGGGTTTTCGTTAGTTGTCAGTTATAATCATCAAATTAAAAGAAACAAACATTTGAAATATATCAGTCTGTGTTGTAATGAATGAATACAATATACAAGTTTCACTTTTTGAATGGAATTACTGAAATAAATCAACTTTTTCATGATATTCTAATTTATGACCAGCAGCCGTATCATATCCTGTCACCTCTCAATCTGCTGGACACACCCAGGACACACTCCTTGCCACCCGACTGGTAAAAGAACCTTGTAAGTTAGGAAAACTATTCAACTTTTTATTTAATGGATTACCATACAATATAAAGGGATATTTCCTACTTGAATGTATTTTGTGTGTGTTAAATAGATCCCTGTATTGTTATCTTTAAAGAAAATTGAATGCTAAGATGTGGACACATTAGTGATGGAAGTTGATGTTATCATAATTTGCTGAATTTTTTTAGTAGCATGATAGTACTGTGATTTGGTCCTTAATTGTAATTTTTTGTTCTTATTTGAATAGAAAAATCAATCCACGCACCCACCCTCCATCTATGAAGTCCACTAAATAATAATTGTCACTAATAAAACCTTTGGAATGGCTTTCTGGATCCCGTGTTTAAATGTGCACACCACACTAGTTGTTCTGAGTCAATTTCGGAGTAGTTTTTTTCAATTATAGTACATAAAAATATATATTATTTATTTATATATATATATATATATATATATATATATATATATATATATTGTAGCGATTCTCTTAGTTAGAGAGCGTGTTGATGTTGTGGGATTTCGGACTGTTCGGGAGGTTCGTGAAGGCAGCATGGAGAGAGAGAAAAGACCGAGAGCTTGCCTGTGTGTGTGTGTGTTGCTGTTCCGTTGTTGTAGTTGTGGTTGGCGTGGCTGTGGCCTACAGCAGCCGTTTTTCTGCTAATAAAGACGACCTTTGTTGTGAACATCGCCGACTGTGGAAGTGTGTTTACAACGTTACAATATATATATATATATATATATATATATATATATATATATATATATATATATATATATATATATATATATATATATATATATATATATATATATATATATATATAAAACTAGAAGGGGACTCAATAGAGCAAATTCCTGGATCCAGATTGTGCTCTGGAAACATCTGAAACCCCCCGCCCCAACTCCAGGAATTTTCTTCGAAATCCGTTCATGTATCTTTCGAATCATCCCGCTAACACAACATAACTTCAGTTTATCGGTGGATGATGAGTTCAATAACTGAGAAGGGCTGAAAACGCCCCCCGTTAAAAATCACAGCACCTAAACGGGGGTTATGTTGACATTGTGATGGTCCATTTTCTACCATTAAACTCGTTCAAAGTTCAGGAGGCGTAAAAGGAAATAATCCTACTGTACAGGCGCTGGAAGCTGCTGAAAGATCATTTGAGTCCAGGTGCAGACTTGACCCGTTCTTCCTGATAAAGATGATTGCTTATATTCTGTGCACCGTGTTGGCAGTTTTGCCCTTACTGATTTACTTGCGGAACCCTTATTTTTTGAAAGATTTACGTTACCTGGTTGATTCAATTTACATCGGTATGCGCATGGGCAGAATCAACAAAAAGTTTTATAGCATTTTGGATTGTTTTCTGGACAAAGTGGCGAAGCATCCGCATAAGAAGTTCATGGTTTTCGAGGAAAGCTCCTACACTTACAGCCAAGCCGACAAAGAGAGCAACAAAGTGGCCAGGGCTCTCTTGACGCATGCCCACCTCAAGGAGGGGGACACGGTAGCCTTGTTCTTGGGCAACGAGCCGCGGTTTGTATGGATATGGCTGGCACTGTCCAAGCTGGGATGCCCAGCGTCCTTACTCAACTGCAACATAAGATCCAATCCCTGCTGCACTGTTTCTCCTGCTGTGAAGCCAAAGTCCTGATCGCTGGTGCTGGTAAGCTGCGTAAATACTGCAATAGGCTGCTGCCTTTTGTTTTATGAAATTAAATTAAACGTGAGGCATATCTTATTTTATTATCACACTGTCTAATTAGTTAAGATGTGTCTGCATCTCTACGGTGTTTTGGTAGCTCCGTGCAGAAGGCTGCAGTGCACTAAAGTACCAAAAAAAGCACAAGATAAGCTGTTATTAAAACCCATATCCACGTCTATATCTGTATGATGACTGAACAGCAACTCTTGCTTTACTTTCTCTCAGACCTGCAAGAAGCAATAGAGGAGGTGTTGCCCACCTTAAAGCAGGAGGGCATCCTTGTGTTTATCCTCCGTGAACACTGTGATGTGGACGGCATCGAAAGCTCTCTGACAAAATTCAGAAGGCCTCCGACGAGCCTCTGTCCCCTCAGCTCAGGGCCAACATTAACACCAAGACTCCTGTGCTTTATATCTACACGTCAGGGACCACAGGTAACCTCACAGGCTTATCTGACCTTGACTTTTGATCTGCGTGCAGAGGTTGAGTAAAAGATGGAGGACAATAAAAATATACTATATCTGCTTCTTGTGGCACTTTCTTTTAGGGCTTCCAAAAGCAGCTTTACTTAACCATGAGAAGGTTTGGATGGCAACTTTTGTCCAGACTATTGCTGGTGTGCGCTCAGACGATATCATCTACATATATCTGCCTCTGTACCACACTGCTGCTTTTCTAGTGGGACTTTGTGGAGCTATAGAAAACGGTAATGCACGTAACATTAACTAAAAAAAAAAAAAAAAAACTCCACACAATCAAGATTTCCACTGGGCTTATTTCAGGTTAAGCCAACATGTATATGACCTCAAACAGCACCCAGTTTGGCTCTCTTATCCATTGTTTGTACTTTAAGGTCCTAAAGTTCAGCTTGCAAAGCTGACAGCACTGACTAAACTCTGTGTGAGATGGTGTATTTGCTGAAGTCTGTGTCTCTCCAATTACAGGCATCACCATTGTTTTAAGAAGCAAGTTCTCTGCCTCCAACTTTTGGAATGACTGTAGAAAGTACAACGTGACTGTCATCCAGTACATAGGCGAGATTATGCGCTACCTCTGCAACACACCAAGGTAAACACAAGTTTAAGATCATAATTATTTAATAATAACAATATTGGGTATATGTATTTCAAGCTCAAATGGTTTTAATGACATTTGCATGGCAAACTACCACCTGCTTCAATCAGATGTATTGCTTCTTATCACTGTTTATTTTCTCACCTCTCCTTTGGCCTCCTTTTAGAGAGACAATGACAAGGATCATAAAGTCCGTTTGGCTTTGGGGAACGGGATAAGGGCAGACACCTGGACTGAATTTCTGGATCGATTTGGGAACATTCATGTCTGTGAATGTTACGGCGCAACTGAAGGGAATATTGGCTTTATCAACTATGTTGGGAAAGTTGGAGCAATTGGCAGAGAGCATTTTCTCCACAAAGTAAGAGGGGGATGTGTAGAGGGATGGATACAGCCATGTGAAAACAAAAGCACACTTTTTTTCAATTGTAAAGTTGTATAATAAAATCAGCTGCTCCATACCAGGTTCTAAAATTATTGAAATGCAGCCTCAGATGAACGACAGCAGTCACATTGAACAAAAACTCAACCAAAATGCAGAAGCAGTGCGTGAAAAGATGATTATACACTATGATTCAAAAGCTTGCAGGACCATCTTTAATAAGTTATAAGCATGAAGTTGTCCTTTTGTGTATGACTCAGTCTCAAATTGCAGTGGAGGAATTTTAGCCCACTCTTCTTTATAATGTTGCTTCAGTTCATCGAGGTTTGCAAGCATTCGTTTATGCAAAGCTCTTTTAAGGTCCCACCACAGCATTTAAGTCAGGTTAAGGTCTGGGCTTTTTTTTAAAAGTCTGTCATGTCTGGCAGATCTTGCAAGCAGACCTGTGATCTGAATGCACTGCTGTGCCAAACATATTTGCTCTTTCAAGATGAGCTCCATAGGTTCTCTATAGGTTCCTCTTGTTAATGTTTGTCCCTTT
The DNA here is from genome assembly GCF_007364275.1 of Archocentrus centrarchus. Classification (NCBI taxonomy): domain Eukaryota; kingdom Metazoa; phylum Chordata; class Actinopteri; order Cichliformes; family Cichlidae; genus Archocentrus; species Archocentrus centrarchus. The sequence continues at coordinate 8,366,974 of NC_044348.1, read as the reverse complement.
ATTTTATTTATAGACAGGCTGAGGAAAAAGAAAAAGAAAAGGAAGAGAGAGAAAGAGGGGAAAAAAGAGAATAAGGAGAAAATTGAAAAAAGGGGCTAGAGCACAAGTAAATAAATCAAAATAGTTCATCAGCTGTTGTACCTGTAAGAGAAGAAAAAAAAACATGCAAAATACAAACAATACTTTGAAAAAATACATTTATGTGGGAAAAACCAAACAAACGAAGCATGGCTACACAAACCAACAATTTTGTTGTGTTGTGATTATGTGAGTGTTTGTGTCTGTGTCATGAAATATACTTACTAATGAGGGCACAATGCCATAGCTCCACCCATCAGAAGCTAGAGGCGGGTAGAGAAAGCCACAGGAAACCTGGGTCACCAGCATCCCATCCAGAGCCACAAAGACCCGCAGCCACTCATTCCAAAGACAACGGCACGCCCACCCCAGCAGATGGGAGAGGGAGGTCCCAGACGGAGCCCCCTAGTCGAGGAGCAAGGGCCCCAGAGAACCCGAGGTGAAGAGAAGCCTGCCCCCAGAGGTGACCAGCAAGGAGCAGCACAAGGCCCAGACCCAGGTCCAGCCATATATTCAAACACGCATACACACACACACATATATGTACAGATACACAGATACATATGCACACATTCACCCACCCAAATACACTCATGAGGACTGTGACAAATACACAAAGACACACATTCATCCATATCTACCCACCATCTAAAGTCTGGGTGAGTGGACACCCCGATCAGGGCCTACAGCGACCCAGGATGCCGCCAGCCCGGTCTGGACTTTGACTGGGCCATTGCAGCACCTTGATTATTTACTACTTCAGCCATTTTGTTGTAGATTTGCTGGTGTGCTTGAGATCATTGTCCTTTTGTATGACCCAATTCTAGCCAAGCTTTAGCTGACATGTGGCTCTAGAATACTTTAGTATGCAAAGGAGTTCACCGTCAACTCAATGACTGCAAGGTGTCCAGGTCCTGGGGCTACAATACAAACTCAAATCATCACCCCTCCGCCATCGTGCTTGATGGTTGCTATGAGGTGTTTATGGTGCGTTTGGTTTTCACCAGATGTGGTGCTGTGCATCATGGCCAAACATCTCCACTTTGGTCTGTCCAAAGTGCATTGCTCCAGATGTTTTGTGGTTTGTTCAGATGAACTTTGCAAACTTAAGCTGCCATGCTCTTTTCAGAGATAAGAGGCTCTCTCCTGCCAGCCCTTCCAAACAAGCTGTACTTGCTCAGTCTTAATCTAATTGTACTGTCATGAACGTTAACATTTAACATGCTGAGGCCTGTAGAATCTGAGCTGTAGCTCTTGTCTTTTTGTTTTGTTTTTGGTGTTTTGTTTTTTTTGGCAGTTTCTCTGAGCACAGAACAGTCGAATCTTGGGGTGAATGTGCTGGGATATCCACTTCTGGGAAGATTGGAAGCTGTTTTGAATATTTTCCTGTTGTGAAGAATCTTTCTCACTGTAGAATAAAGATCTTCACATTGTTTGGAAATGGTCTTGTAACCTTTCCTGGACTGATGGAAAGTAAAAATTGTTTCTCTAAGACTGTTGCGATGTTCTTCCTCCCTGGCATTGTGTTCACACACACCTGCTTCAGGCCAGCAATAATGCTAAAACATTTACTTTTATAGAGCTGCTTACACTCACTGATGATCAGTTAATCAAGTGTATTTGATCATCAGCACCTGCTGCTACCTACCCTCTGAATTCCTGTGGAAACAATAAGGTTGTAATTTGTGTTTCCACATGCTGCTTCTGCATCTTGCCTTAGTTTTTGTTAAACAGATAATGACACAGTGTAATATGTCATGTGATGTTGCTCATCTGATGCATTTACCTGAGTTTTAAAACTTCTTAAGGACCAGATTATTATTATTTTATTACTTTGTGATGCATGAAATCTTAGAATTGAAGGTGAGTGTGCCTCCCTTTTCACATGACTGTAGTTGGTGTGATTGAGTCTTTTTTTCTTTTTTCTTTTTCTAAATTCTGATGCATACAACCGATATGCAAATGTTGTATGATTTATATGTCTAATTGCTTTTTCTTTTCAATATGTTCTTATTTTTAAATGCTGTTTTAGCTGGGATTTCCATATGCCCTCATAAGGTTTGACACAGAAAAAGAGGAGCCAGTCAGAGACTCTAGAGGATTTTGTATCGAAGTTCCAAGAGGTGAGCCAGTCTCTTAAGTCACCCTCTTGACTTTTATCTGCTACTTAAACACATGCTGTTTGGTGCTTTTACTCGCAGGAGAGACTGGCTTGTTTGTGGGAAAGATTGGAAAAAGAACACCCTTCAGCGGCTATGCCAAGAACAAGCAGCAGACAGACAAGAAGAAGCTAAGAGATGTGTTCGAGAAGGGCGACATGTACTTTAACAGTGGAGACCTTCTAAAGATTGACAACGAGGGATTCGTCTACTTTCAAGACCGCATTGGAGACACTTTCAGGTCTGTGAAACAAATAAATTCAACAAACCAGGTGAACGGTGACAAAAAGCCCCTTAGAGCGGTATTTGTATTAAAGGTATAACTTAGTCTGACGTTTGTGCCGTGAACGTTTAACACAGGGGTGTCAAACTCAGTCACAGGACGGGCCAAAATTGAAGACACAGACACTGACACTGAGTCGCAGGCTGAACAGGATTAGAAATAATAATTTTATTCAGCAATATGAATTTGAATGGCCAGAATACAGCAACTTTTTCCTCAACACATTAACTAAAATAGAAAATTATATTTTTCTTGAAAAATAACATCAGGAGAAAATCAAAATATTTCAAGCTGATGAAAATGTGCAAATTTTTCAGGTAAAAACTGTGATGTGAATTTGTGCACTTCACAGTCAGAAAAACACATAAACTGCGCATGTGTCCAGCTTATCAGCAAAAAGCACAGCTGCAAACACAGCAGTGGAGACCTGCTCTGATCTATATATATTTTTTTGACAATCATACACATAATCATGCAGTCCTGTCCGTGAAGTTGCACAGATGCATTAAGATGCTTCATTATGTCGCAGAGAAAGGCCGACTCATGCAGTCACCTTTCATCTCAGAGCCCTGCTGAGCGTTTTACTTTACTTTTCATGAACTTGACACATGGCACCTGTGTGATGAGGCACGTCATCAAATTCAGAGGCTATTTCCTCCAAAACTGCCGGTGAGTTTACTGTCCGTGTTACAGTGCTTATGATGTGTTCTGTCTTCAGCACCGTCAGCTCACCTGTGCAGGTCTCCCTCTGCCACTTCTCTCACATCTGTCCCACCAATTCGTTCTTTTTCCCCGCACATCGCAGGCAAGGAAAAGAGACACACGGTCTACCTTCAGTGTCAGCGATCGTATCCTCTGCCTCCCACCTGTTTTCCACTTTTCATTTGGCCATTTTTGGGGGTCAGACTAGCTTAAATGCCCTTATAAAATGTCTCCATTTCCTAACCCTTGAAATAGTATTTAAGATGTATAAAATAATATTATGAAAAGCCTTGAAGAACATAATTTCAGGATTGATGATACTGTGGTGAGTCTTTCAGTATTTTCTTCTTTGTAATGAAAATTAAACAGTAAACATTAACTTTTGTTCCAGCATTTTTGGTAACTGAACTTTCACTATGTGACAAAGTGTCCCTGGTGCTAAAAGAAAACACTGCCGCTGAGTTCTGTGCATACTCTGTATTATCTACTACAGGTGGAAAGGAGAAAATGTGGCAACCACAGAGGTGGCTGATCACCTGCTTGCAGTTGACTTTGTAGAGGAAGCTAATGTCTATGGTGTGAAGGTTCCAGGTAATAATGACAGTACAAGTAATTGTTTAAGATTTACCAAGATTATCATGTGTGTGTTTCTTAAATGTCAACAGTAAAATCCTTTTCTGTGTTTAAGCCTCGTACAAGTTCTTTGACATACAGTGCTGTGAAAAAGGGTTTGCTCCATTCCTGTTTTCTTTATTTGTTTTTTGCATATTTCTCACACTTACATATTTCAGATCTAACAAATTGCCCCTAAACCTAATAACTGGTTGTGACACCGTTGGCAGCGAGAACTGCAATCAAGTGTTTGTGATAACTGGCAATGAGTTTTTGTCCCACTGTTCTTTGCAGAATTGTTTAAATTCAGCCACATTGGAGGCTTTTCCAGCATGAACGGCGTGTTAAAGGTCATACCAAACTGTCACAATCAGATTTAAGGCCACTCTTTGACTCGGCCACTCCAAAACCTACATTGTTTTTTTTGAGCCATCCAAAGGTGGACTTACTGGTGTGTTTTGGATCATTGTCCTGCTGCATAACCCAAGTATGCTTAAGTGTGCGAAATGCTGGTCAGATTTTCCCCTTCAGGATTTTCTGGTAGAGAGCAGAATTCATGGTTTCATCAATTACAGCAAGTCACCCTGAAGCAGCAAAGCAGCCCCAGACATCACACTACCACCACCATGTTTGACTGTTAGTATTTTGCCAGCTGTAACTGGATGAAAATCTTCCAAAAAGCTCAACTTTTGTCTGTCATGTGTGGCTGAAGGACCCAAATGCAGAAATCCCAAAACAGAGTTCAAGGAAAAAAAAAAAAAGCCTTTATTAGTCAGAGAAATGAAGTCCACATAAAGAGAAAGCTGAAACTCTTCAAAAGTTGATGCAATCTTGAGGGTTTGTTAACAGACACTGAGACGAACTTAGGGGAAAAGCAGGACTTAAAGACTCACACACTGAGGGCCAATCAGGGGAACAAGGCACAGCAGGGGAAATGAGGAACAGGTCACACAAACAAGGAAGTAAAACTAAATACAAGACACAAGCAACAAGCAACTTACCAAAATGAAATGGGGGAAATAACAGATATACCTAACAAAGAGATGAAGACTTGACAAGAGGACACTGGGGAGGGTGCAGTAAACTGAAACACAAAGAAATACAAACCAATACCCAAGATGTAAACAGAACAGATACAAAACTCAAAGAATGATACACTTTACAAAACACTGGGTCAGAGACCCAGAACCATGGCATCGTCGGGCCACAGGGTGTTCTCCCAAAAGTCTTCGTCATCAAGATGTTTTTTGACAAATATGAGACGAGTCTTTGTGTTTTGGTCAGCAGTGGTTTTCTCCTTGAAACACTCCCATGGATGCCATTTTTGCCCAGTCTCGCTCTTGTTGAATCATGAACTCTGACCTTAACTGAATAAAATGAGGCCTGCAGTTCTTTAGATGTTCTGGGTTCTTTTATGACTTCTGGGTTGAGTCATTGATGCATTCTTGGAGTAATTTTGGTAGCCTGGCCACTCCTAGGAAGGTTCACCACTGTTCCAAGTTTTCTCCTTCTGTGGATAACGGCTCTCACTGTGATTCACTGGAGCTCCAAAGCTTTAGAAATGGTTTTGTAATCTTTTCCACACTGGCAGATGTCTGTGACTTTGTTTCTTAGCTGTTCTTGAGTTTCTTTAAATTGTGGCACAGTGTGTTGCTTGTTCAGATCTTTTAGCCTGCTTCACTTTGTCAGACGGGTTCTATATCAGTGATTTCTTGATTCAAAAGGTATGGCAATAATCAGGCCTGGGTTTTGCTAGTGAAACTGATCTCAGCTGTGGTAAATCAGTTCATTTGATTTAACAAGAGGGAGCAATTTCTTTTTCACAGAGGCGAGGTAGTTTAGGATAGCTTTTTTTCAGTTAAATGAAATCCTCAATTTTTAAATGAGGATTTAAAAACTGCATTTTGTGTTTAACTTACTTTGATAATCTGAAAAATTAGGAAGGGGACAAATTCTTTCTCACAGCACTGTACTTAACCTTTTGCATGCTCATTTATCACTGGAATCATTGAATCTTGCAATAAGTTTTTTTTTTTTTTTTTTTTTTTTTTTTTTAAATTATGTATTTGAATAGGTGCTTGTTTTTCCCCCTATTAAGACAATCATAAGTTGCACTTTGAACCAGATCCTCTTTTTACTTTGACCTTCACTGATTAGGACACGAGGGAAGAATTGGAATGGCAGCACTGAAACTAAAGGAAAACATGGAGTTTGACAGCAAAGCTGTATATCAGCATGTCAAAAACTACTTGCCAAGCTATGCAAGACCACGCTTCATTCGCATACAGGTAAATGAAGTCCTGCAAAATCACCACATTACGAATTATCTGAAAATATTCCAGCAACAATCCAATAACTGTTTGTTGTTCTCTGGCAGGATGCATTGGTAGTGACTGGCACCTTTAAGCAGATGAAGGTGAAGCTGGCAGAGGAAGGTTTTGATCCTGCTCTCATCAGGGATCCTTTATTTTACCTGGAGGACAATAAAGGCTACACACCCATGACTCAGGAGATATTCAGCTCCATTGCAGAGGGAAGACTCAGGCTTTAATTTCACATTTTCTTTTTATTTTATGAGATATGAATTAAATGTCCCAAATCACCAGAATGCTGTGCAGTCAAAATGGACCATAATCCATTAGATTAGAAGGGTTAAAACCAAATGTGGACAAATTCAATGCCCTTCAGGGACCAACAGAGCTCAGGACAAAAGTAAGCAGAGCCAGCATTCGCAGCATCAACGTGGAGCCAGAGTCCTTCTTCCTCACCTGTGAAAAGTTTTAAATTTGAGTTCGGACTTCTCCTTATTTATGGAAAGAAAAAATGCCTGTCTCTACAGTATGATTTGGAAGTAAAATTCAAAGACACACAGACTGGTCCCAGTCTGGCACACATTCCTATAGTTCCCAGAGTTGAACACAGCTGAAAAGGAGAGAAATAGTGAGGTCTAACCTGTAACACCAGTTTGTTGTGTACTTTTAAATCAAAATAGCACTGCTTCTTCACTTTAGCCTCATGAATAGTCCAAAAATTAGGTCTATTACCCTGATACACAGTACTGCTACTTTTTCATATATTTGTAATTTTTTTTTTATGTATTAGATAATTTTTCATTAATTTTCTTTTTAATCTGTTCCACTGAAGAAATTGCCATTTGGCAGCTGAACTTTTTTTTGTTGTTGTTGAATGCACCATCAAAAAACAGATTGTAAAACATTTTCTACATACATCTGTGTTGCAGTTAAATAACAAAAAATGAAATAAAGGTCTCTGACTGATGCAACAGACTGCCAAGGCTGATTTCTATATGCTGCATTGGTTGAACTTCCATGATCTAAACTCATTTGTGTATGCCTTTAAAAATGTTGGGGGGTATCATGGAACATGTTGTGCAGTATGCAATGTAAGCTACAAGAAGTAATCAACAAAAAGGTCCCATTGAGGTGTCAAATGCATACCAGGAAGTGGAAAAGTCCTTTCACGCTGTCTTGTATGGTTTGTTTCAAAGTGTCTCCTCTCAGAGACAACTCCTCTTCAGTGGACAGAATGACCCAATTCTGGCCAAGCTTTAGCTGACATTTGACTCTAGAATACTTTGGTATACAAAGGAGTTCATGGTCAACTCAATGACTGCCTGGTGTCCAGGTCCTGGAGCTACAAAACAAGCCAAAAACATCATCCCCTCCCACCACTACCGTGCTTGATGGTTGGTATGAGGTACCACAACCGCAGCTAGAGTACTGACAGGGACTAGAAAGAGAGAGCATATTTCTCCCATATTAGCTTCTCTTCATTGGCTCCCTGTTAAATCTAGAATAGAATTTAAAATATTTCTCCTCACATACAAGGTCTTGAATAATCAGGCCCCATCTTATCTCAAAGACCTTATAGTCCCATATCACTCAGACTGCTGGCTTACTTGTGGTTTCTAGGATACTTAAGAGTAGAATGGGAGGCAGAGCCTTCAGCTTTCAGGCCCCTCTTCTGTGGAACCAGCTCCCAGGTTGGTGACCCTGAACCACGCCTTAGTTATGCTGCTATAGGCCTAGGCTGCTGGGGGTTTTCCCATAATGCACTGTTTCTTTTCACCTTATTTACTTTGTTTATACTCCACTCTGCATTTAATCATTGTTATTAAACTCTTGCTCTTTTCCGCAGCATGTCTTTTTTTCTCTCCCCTCAGCAGAGATGACCGCCCCTCCCTGAGCCTGGTTCTGCTGGAGGTTTCTTCCTGTTAAAAGGGAGTTTTTCCTTCCCACTGTCGCCAAGTGCTTGCTCATAGGGGGTCATTTTGACTGTTGGGTTTTCTCTGTATTATTGTAGGGTCTTTACCCACAATACAAAGCGCCTTGAGGCGACTGTTTGTTGTGATTTGGTGCTATATAAATAAAAAAAATTTGAAATTGAGATGTTTGTGGTGATACGGTGTGTTTGGTTTTCACCAAATGTGATGCTGTGCATCATGGCCAAACATCTCCACTTTGGTCTTGTCTGTCCAAAGGACATTGTTCCAGACATCTTGTGGTTTGTTCAGATGAACTTTGCAAACTTAAGCTGTGCTGCCATGCTCTTTTCAGAGATAAAAGGATTTCTCCTGCCCGTACCTGTCAAGTTTTGTTTTTAAAAATTAGGAAAAATTTCTGTTGCCAGCTGTGAGTCGTCCTACCAGCCCAACCAAGATCCAGTTGTTCTTGGTTTGTTCCCACTGTCAGGTAGTTTCCTGGCCAAAACAGGAGACTTGACAGGTATTCTCCTGCCAACCCAACAAGCTTATTTATTTTTTAGAACAGTCTAATCTTGGGGTGAGTGTGCTGGGACATCCACTCCTGGGAAGATTGGCAGCTGTTTTGTATATTTTCCTGTTGTGAAGAATCTTTCTCACTGTAGAATGAAGAACTTCACATTGTTTGGAAATAGCCTTCTAACCCTTCCCAGATTGATGGGCAGTAAAAATTTTGCTGATGTCTTTCCTCCTTGGCATTGTGTTCACACACACCTGAATGCTCCAGACAGCAACTGGTAAGACTTCTACTTTTATAGACCTGCTCACACTTGCTGATGATCAGTTAATCAAGTGTATTTGATCATCAGCATGTGCTGCTTCTTACCCTCTGAATTCCTGTGGAAACAATAAGGTTGTAATTTGTTTTTCCACACACTGCTTCTGCATCTTCCCTTAGTTTTTGTGAAAAAGACAATGACACAATGTAATATCTTATGTGGAGTTGCTCTTCTGTATTTACCTGATTTTAAAACTTAAGACCAGATTATTACTTTTTAAAATTATGTTCTGATGCATAAATTGTGTTTCAGGTAGGATTTCCATACGCCCTCATAAGGTTCGACCCAGAAAAGGAGGAACAATTCAGAGACTCTAGAGGACTTTAGAGGGATTCATCTACTTTCAAGAACGCATTGGAGACACTTTCACATCTGTGAAGCAAATTAAATTAATTAGACAATCCAGATGAACTGTGACAAGGAGCCCCTTAGAGCATTATTTGTATTAAAGGTGTACCTTACTCTGACATTTGTTTGTCATGGTATGGGATGTTGCTGGAGTCTCTTTTCCTGAGCTGTTTCCTTGCAGGGATGCTCCTCACCTGGTTGGTGGAGTTTGGGTTTCCTGCTCCTCAGCTCCACACACCTGTTCATCATCCCCCTCAACTCCAGAGACTAAACCAGAGACCCTAAGATTAACCTTCAATACCCTGCCTCGTATGAACTGTACAGATTGGACTCACAACATACCTCTCCCTCTCATCTCAGTGGACTCACTGGACCAGGATCACTCCTGGACTCTTCCCAGAACAAATTACATCATTTTGTGCTAAATACAGATTGTAAGCTGCAACTATTTTGACTGGTTCTGCATTTGTGTCTGTTTAGCTACCATTTTACACGCCGTGACAAACAGATTGCATACAAACTGGGTTAACACAGGATTGATTTTATTCAGAAGTCAAATAGGTGGAAAATTAGGCAGTTTCTCAATACTTAATACTTGTGTACTTGTGCACAAGTATACACAAGTTAGCGTATTGAGAAACGGCCTAAGAAATTGTTTAAGATTTACCAAAGTGCTGATTTGTGTCTCTAAAATTTTAACAGCAAAATCCTTTCATCTGACCACTGTGTTTAAGCCTCGAACAAATTCTTGGACATACAGTGCTGTGAGAAAGTATTTGCCTTTTCTTTCTTTCTTTCTTTCTCTTGCATATTTGTCACAATCACATATTTCAGATCAAACAAATTGCCTCCTAAACCTAATACAGTGACCCCTGTGATAGGTGAAAATCCATGAAGTATCTGTGTTTATATATAGCACAGACTCACTATCCCCCAATTACCAATACCCACTCCACCTCCCAGCACTGACTCGAAGGGGGTTCCTATTGCAATGCTCCCTTCACTATAGCCCGTTCACCTTGTGCTTTTCCCGATGATGCCACTAAACTTTCTTGTGTGCTTAGTATTCTGTGGGGTAAGGCTGTTGTTTGGGTTGAGGCCTTTTTCTTGTCTAATTCAGTTGAAACTTACCCAAGACTTCCTGGGTATACTTAGGAAGACCTTTAATCACCCATTGTCTGAGGGAAACGCCCCGGGGCAGACTCAGGACACGTAAATAAAGACTTGTCTAAACCAGATAAACCTGTCTCCTTCGAGTCTGCGCTTGAGTCCACTTTTCAGGTTCTGGCCTAAGCAGTACATAACAGCATGAGATAATGCGCCAGCAATAACATTATCAGAGCCCTTGATATGGTGAATATCCAAGTTGTATGATTTGGGTATTGTAATTTCTTTAAAAATGTGAGGGGGGGTTTATGGTCTGTATAAACAATGAAAACACTCCAGAGCCAAAATAGAAATCAAAATGCTGCAGAGCATACCACACCAGTGGTAATGCTTCTTTTTCAATAACAGTAATCGAGTTGATGTTTATTAAGCTTCTTTGAAAAGAAGCTTACTGGATAATCTATTCCATCTTTATTCTCCTGTACGAGTAGAGCCCCAACACCCACTTGACTGGCATCTACTTGAAGTTTTAAAAGCTGGTCAAAATGTGTCATGGTCCTGGGCCGTCTGCCCAGCATTTTGTGTTTAGTTCTGTTTTCCCATGAGTTTTGTTATTTTTCAGTTGTTCTGATACGTGTGTTCCCTTCGTCCCTGTTTCCCCTGCTCCATGGTCTTGTCTGTTTTGTCATGATGTCTGAACCCTGACCTCCTGTGTTTTCATGTTGAGTTTATTCCTAGTGTTGTGACTAGTCTGCGTCTCTGCCCCGTGTCTATGTGCCAGTCCCCCCATATGTAGTCTGCGTGCACCTTGGTTAGTCACTTCCTGCATTATTTTGACAGTCTTGTGTTCCCTGTGCTTTGTGTCTAGTTTTGCTAACCCCTGTTATTAGTTTCATTTGCTTCACCTGTTGCTCCCTGCTGTTTCCTCTTGCCCTGATTACCTGCTGTGTATTTAAGCCCTCAGTGTTCATCTGTTTCTTGTCGCGTCGTCTTCAGTGTTCCCTCGTTGTGTATGTTCCTTCTATGTAGTTACTTTAGTTTAGTTTTGGCATCTGTCCAGCCCCTGCCTAGCTGTGTTCTGGTTTCTGTTATTTTCCAATAAATCCTGTTTGTGAGTCTGCATCCTGGGGTCCAATTCTGCCTGCCACACACACGCCATGTCAGAACGACGTGACCAGAACACGGACCTCGTGGACTCAAGCCAGCGGGGACGGCAGCGAGCTGTGCGGGTTTTTCTGCAAGAAATGGAGAGGTGGCGTGCTCCGGAGGACGAGTCACACTTCCTGGGCCCTTGTCTCGCCCGAGGAGGACCCGGCTGGGGAAAGAGACCTCAGCTTCAGTACTCGCCACTCTCCCCACCTCTGAAACTGCAGCCGCGCTCGCCGGCAGTCGCCCCGCCTCCGCCCACGCTTCTGGGGATAAGGCTGGGAGGTTTCTCTGTGATGCCAGACTCACCATCTCCTGCTTCGTTTCCTAGTGCCGCTCCGCTTTCTCATCCTACAGTGGGGGCGCGGAAGCGGAGCTCTCGGCGCTGGAGTAAAACTCAGTCAGCAAGCTATGATATGACTCCTGCGTCAGCCACGGACAGTTTAATCATGAACTCAGTTACTGACACTTCATTAAACATGAAGAAGACCATTTTTTTTCCATAGATACTCTTGCCATGCCTGCCCATTCAAGACCTGTGGTTTCTGAAGCTGTTCTTCCCTCACCAGAATTGGGAAAGGAAATCTGTAGCTCAATGATGGACCTCTGTGAGCAATGGCTTAAATGCCCCAGTCAGGGGTATCGAGACGCCATGGCCCACAGTGCGCACAGATTGGAGTCCAGTTTTCCCTGGCTTTTGGACGCTTTGCCAGGTTCGAAGAGGGACTTGGTCGAAAGTATGATCCACTCGGTGGTACCCATTTCTGTTCCACGGGTGGGGGCAGCCACAGAAGAACCTGCACCCGCACCCGTTTCTGTTCCACGGGTGGGAGCATCTAAGCCACAGTCACCCACGCCGCCTGCATTTCAGACTACAGCAGCTCTGGCCCCCATAGCTCCAGCCCCTGTTCAGCCTCAGCAACCCACGCCGCCTGCAGCAGCTCCTCCCCAGTTACTCCCGTCTCATTCGGCTGTAGCTCCAGCTCCTCCCCAGTTACTCCCGTCTCAGTCAGCTGTAGCTCCGGCCACCTCCCCGTCTCAGTCAGCTGTAGCTCCGGCCACCTCCCAGGCTCAGTCAGCTGTAGCTCCGGCCACCTCCCAGTCTCAGTCAGTTCTTGTAGTTCCGGCCTCCGCTCAGTCTCAGTCAGCCTCTGTAGCTCTCCCCGCTTCAACTTCCCCAGTGCCAGCTCTCCCCGCTTCAGCTCCCTCAGCCTCAGCTTTCCCTAGCTCTCAGTCAGTTTCCACGCAGTCAGCTCTCCCTAGCTCTCAGCCTGCTCGCCCTCAGTCAGCAGCAGCTCCAGCCGCTCTAGTTCACCCTGCCTCAGCTTTGCCCCCTCCAGTGGTTTCTCTTTCTGTGATCCCCTTGGTCAGTTTAGTTTCACCTCCAGTCCCTTCATCTTCAGTTTTAGTCTCAGTCCCCTCATCCTCCTCAGCGTCAGCCCCCTCGTCCTCAGTCACCTCAGTCCAGTCTGGTCCTACTCCCTCCGTGGTTTCGGTCTCCTCAGCTTCCATACTCCAGTCAGCTTCCCCGGTCCCCACAGCCAGTGCTTCAGCTTTGCCCCCTTCAGTGGCGTCACTTCCCTTAAATCCCTTGGTCTCTCCAGTCAGTTTAGTTTCATCTTCAGTTCTAGTCGCAGTCTCCTCGGTTTCCTCCGTGCCCTCAGGTCCCCGTAGTCCCTCAGGTCCCCGTAGTCCCTTACTCTACTTCCACTTCTGGTCCCTCAGTCCCTCAGGTCCCCGTAGTCCCTTCAGCTCTCCCTAGCGCCCGGCCTGCTTCCACGCAGCCGGCTCTCCCTAGCGCCCGGCCTGCTTCCACGCAGCCGGCTCTCCCTAGCGCCCGGCCTGCTTCCACGCAGCCGGCTCTCCCTAGCGCCCGGCCTGCTTCCACGCAGCCGGCTCTCCCTAGCGCCCGGCCTGCTTCCACGCGGCCCCTAGTGCTAGTTCCCTTAGCTTCAGTCCCGTCAGTTTTGGTCCCCTTTGTTCCCTCCTCTGGTCCCTCAGCTCCTTTAGTTGTGGTTCCCCCTGCAGCCTCAGTCCCAGTCTCCTCTGTTCCTGCTCCCCCGACTCCAGTTTCCCCGCAGTTAGCTTCGGTCCCCTCACCTCTCCCGCAGTCAGCTTCCCCAGTGTCAGCTTCCCCGTCCTCAGCTTCCACACTCCTAGCTCCCTCCGAGTCAGCTCCCTCAGTGTCAGCCTTAGTTCCCTCAGCTCCCTTAGTCTCTCAGGTCCCCTTAGTCTCCTTAGTTCCCTCCTGTACTTCCATTCCTGGTCCCTCGGTCCCCCTAGTTCCCTCAGCCTCCCTGCAGTCACAGTCCATAGTGTCAGCTCCCTCGCCCTCCATAGTGTCAGCTCCCTCGCCCTCCATAGTGTCAGCTCCCTCGCCCTCCATAGTGTCAGCTCCCTCGCCCTCCATAGTGTCAGCTCCCTCGCCCTCCATAGTGTCAGCTCCCTCGCCCTCCATAGTGTCAGCTCCCTCGCCCTCCCCAGTGTCAGCTTCCACGCACCCACCATCACATGCACCTGGTCCATCCCCCAAGCAGCCCCAGCTGCTCAGTAAAGTAGCTGTGTGCCCTACACCGCAGACCCAGCCTGCACATTCGGAGCCTCACCTTGTAGGCCCCGTTCAGCCCAAGGGTCCGGCTCAGTCGGAGCCGTGTTTGAAGCCCAAGGGTTACGCTCAGTTGGAGCGTCTGGCTCAGTTCGAGCCTCCTGCCTCGTCTTGCCGCCGCCGCTTGGAGCGCGGTCGGCCCCCAGGCTGGTCTCCTCGTCGCCGCCGCCGCCTGGAGCGCGGTCGGCCCTCAGTCTCGTCTCGCCGCTGCCGCCTAGAGCGCGGTCGGCCCTCAGTCTCGTCTCGCCGCCGCCGCCTAGAGCGCGGTCGGCCCTCAGTCTCGTCTCGCCGCCGCCGCCGCCTGGAGCGCGGTCGGCCCTCAGTCTCGTCTCGCCGCCGCCGCCGCCTGGAGCGCGGTCGGCCTTCAGTCTCGTCTCCTCGCCGCCGCCGCTGGGAGCGCGGTCGGCCCCCTGCCACGACTCCTCGCCGCCGCCGCTGGGAGCGCGGGCGGCCCCCTGCCACGACTCCTCGTCGCCGCCGCTGGGAGCGCGGTCGGCCCCCAGTCTCATCTCCTCGTCGCCACCGCTGGAACTGCGGTCGGCCGCCTGACTGGTTTGGACTCTGCTTTTTGACCCCTTGGCCTGGACGGCCCCCTGAACTATGGACTGTTTGTTCCCCCTGGCCGTTGCTCTTTTTGTTTCTGTTTTTGTCTTAGCTCCTGAACTGTTCCTTGTTTTGACCCCCTGTTTTGGACTTTGGAGCTCTCCGGCCTTGTGCCGTCGCTTTTTGTTTCATCCAGTTTTTTTTTCTCATCCCTGTGTTTTGTTCCTGTTTTTGGACTTTGTCCCGGCCTTGTGCCCCTGCTGTTTTTGTTCTGACCTTGTGATTTTTGATGTTTTGCTCCCTGCCTTTGTTGCTCCCTGCCTGGTTTTGTTTTTGTTCCGGTCCCTCCGTCCTGGTCCCCCGCCTCCCTCCCTGGTCTAGTTTTGTTTCCTGTTTTGGCCGTCGGGTGCCGGCCTTTGAGGGGGGGGTGCTGTCATGGTCCTGGGCCGTCTGCCCAGCATTTTGTGTTTAGTTCTGTTTTCCCATGAGTTTTGTTATTTTTCAGTTGTTCTGATACGTGTGTTCCCTTCGTCCCTGTTTCCCCTGCTCCATGGTCTTGTCTGTTTTGTCATGATGTCTGAACCCTGACCTCCTGTGTTTTCATGTTGAGTTTATTCCTAGTGTTGTGACTAGTCTGCGTCTCTGCCCCGTGTCTATGTGCCAGTCCCCCCATATGTAGTCTGCGTGCACCTTGGTTAGTCACTTCCTGCATTATTTTGACAGTCTTGTGTTCCCTGTGCTTTGTGTCTAGTTTTGCTAACCCCTGTTATTAGTTTCATTTGCTTCACCTGTTGCTCCCTGCTGTTTCCTCTTGCCCTGATTACCTGCTGTGTATTTAAGCCCTCAGTGTTCATCTGTTTCTTGTCGCGTCGTCTTCAGTGTTCCCTCGTTGTGTATGTTCCTTCTCTGTAGTTACTTTAGTTTAGTTTTGGCATCTGTCCAGCCCCTGCCTAGCTGTGTTCTGGTTTGTTATTTTCCAATAAATCCTGTTTGTGAGTCTGCATCCTGGGGTCCAATTCTGCCTGCCACACACACGCCATGACAAAAATGTGGTGGCACTTGTCAGTACCCTTTCAAAGGATCAAATTTACTTATATAATTAGCTGAACCTACTTGATCAATATAATCTTCCATTCTAGGAAGAGAGTACAATTCTAGCTTTGTAAGACTATTTACCTTTTGGTAATCTGTACAGGGCCACAAACGGAAATCTGCCTTCTTCACCAGAAGACAAGGGGAGGCCCAACTTGAAGAACATGCCACTGCAATGCCATTTTGTAATATATACTATAATATATACTTAATCTTCCAGCTGCCTTTTCTTTTCCTCTGGAACACAATAAAATCTCTGCTTTATTGGTTTGGCATCTTCTACATCTATATCATGCTATATAAGGTTAGTTTGAGATGGGATGTTGGGAAACAGTCAGATAATTTCTAATGAGTGTAACAAAAAAAACAAAAAAAAAAAATGCCTCATGTTTACCTGCATCTAGACCAGTGATACCCTCTACCTGTGACACCGACACTGTAACACCTCAGGTGCCACCTCTGCATTCTCCTTTCACCCCCTCAAACAAACAGAAACAGAGCCCTGGCTACAGTAATAGGTACAGCAGCTAACCCTGGCTTTACAGCTAAGAACTCCACCCCTAAACTTGTCGATTTATGAGAAAGGTAGGGCTTCAAGAGGTTTAAATAACACATTTTGGTAGATTTCCAATAGCCAGGTGTTTCTGTCAAGTAATTTAGATCAGAGACCCTTTGCACCACTGTAAAGGGACCCTTGTAGTTTGCCTTTCTTCTCCCAGTCTCCCGAAAACTCAGTGCTATAGGCATGCAACAAAGATATCTCTCATGTCGGGCGGTGTGACAGGCAGAGTAGCACCCCAAAGCAGGACTCCATAAACAGAAGTTTATGGAGAAGCTGAAGCTGAGACAAATGCCACAGGGCAAAATCCTTCCCATGCAAAACAAAAATCCAGAAGGCTTAGAATCCAGAGCACAGAATCTTAATGGGCAAGATGTGAAACATACAAACACACCACCACATAGTAGACAGACAACAACAACCTGACAAGGAACTGATGAGAACACAGACACAATATATACACACTAAGTAATGAGACAATGGGAAACAGCCGGTAGTGAAACACAGAAAATAAAACTAAACCCAAGGAACAAGGACCAGGACACACCAAAATAAAACAGGAAGTGGAAACACAACAAAACTGAGACACAAGAACTTGATACAAGGACAGAGGGTAAACACTAAACACACAGCATCTGCTCAACCTGAGACACAAATATCCCAAACCAAAAAATAAGCCAAAAACCAGGAATCCAAACCAGGTGCCAAATATGAAATAACATAATACATAAAACAAAATATTAACCCCTTAACTGGCAGCAAATAAAATCACCTGAAACAACTACATAACACCCTCTGGTTATTATTGGCTCTGAACAACCCATTTCATAGCCTATTAATCGGCTGCGTCTGGTCCGCGGGCCGAATGAAGTGCATTTATATGGCAGGCTAGACCCGCCCATTTTGACTGACACCTCATTCGGCCAATAATGTTAAGAAATGGGTTTCCCAGAGCCAATAATACTCAGAGGGCGTCACGTAGCTTTGTCAGGTGATTTGGTGCAGCCAGTTACATGATTGGCCGAATGACGTGTCAATAAAAATGGGAGGGTCTAGCCTGCCATATAAAAGAGACTACAAACGGCCCGTCACCGGGCCCTTGCCAGTTAAGGGGCTACAGAACAAAAAAACACAAAACACTGGGCAACAGCCCAAAACCATGACAATATCAGTGTCTGGTGGAATCTTTCCAGTGCCCCTTGGCTCCAAGCATGGAACACAGCAGACATTATGTTTGATGTGCAACTGTTTCAGCCTCTGAGCAAATATATGAGAAGTAAAGTTAGAACCTTGATCAAACTGAATAGTCTTTCGAATACCAAATATGGAAATGAACTGAGTCACCACTGCCTTAGCGTTGATAGTCTGCAGTGGATATGCAGATAGATACCTAGTTGCCTGACGCATCACTGTCAGTAAATAAAGTGGACCTACATGGTCAATGATAAGATGTTCAAGAGGCTGTCCAACTACTGAAATAGGACACGGTGGGGTGGCACAATCACTTAATTAGGCTTCCATGTCAGCTGACAGGTGTGACACATTTGGATGTAGTGTGCAACATCCCGTTTTAACTGTGGTCAAAAGAAATGTTGCAACACATGTTCATAAGTCTTCCAGACACCCAGGGGATCTGCTACCCCCCCTTGGAACACCTGAAGTATTTCACTTTATAGAGATGTTGGAACAAAAAACTTCTAATACTAGCTCTCCTAAACACTGGTCAATATGTGGCACCCACTTTCTAATCAAGAGCCTATCAAAGGCAAAATAGCACTGAGCAGAACTCCTCACTGCTAATGCTGGAACAGCTTGGATGAATAAACCAGATAAGGTGGGATCTGCCTTCTGCGCTGCCACCATCTCAGATCTAGATACAGCCAGCTGCTCTGTTGGTAACAAAACTGGTGACTCCAAATGGTTTGGCTCAGCAATAACCTGTGATGCACGGGTAGCAGCACATGTAACAGCACAAGCTGGAAAAGTATCAGGAGAGAACTTAGAATCTGGCAAGGGTACTGATTGCTGTTTTATGATATTAGGTTTACCATCTGCCCACACTTTGTCTCCTTCTAAGTCATTCTGTGAAATAATTTGCACCCCCTCAACAGGCAAATTGGGGCGAACACAAACGCTACATTGCCTTCAACCCAACCACAAATTAGACTCGTTTGGTGTAAAGGAACAGAAAAGGGACCAAACCCATACCCCGAATAATCATACATCCACCAGTATCTTGGAAGCACTGAACTGCTTTGCCTTTGCCACTGGCCCCTTGGCCTGCACCCTGAACTGATTCGCCTTTACCGCTGGCCCCGCAGCCAACCTCACGAGTTTGCTGTCTGTGCCGCTGGTCCCACGGCCGGCCCCTGAACTACTTTGCCTTGACCGTCGGTCCCGCAGCCGGCCCCCTGAACTCATTCGCCTTCACCGCTGGTCCAGCAGCCGGCCTCCCGAGTTTGTCTGTCTGCGCCGCTGGCCCCCTAGCCAGCCCCCTGAACTTGTTCATTGCAGCCAGCCTCCTCCTGAATGGTCTGTTTTGGATTCTTTTGCTTCTTTGTTTTGTTTCCTATTTACTTTGACAGTCTGTTGTATCTTGTGCTCTAATAAGTTTTAATTCCTCAACCTGCCTGCCACAGCAAAGTTAATCTCAGAAATCTTTATTTAAAAACTGCATTTTGTATTTAACTGACTTTGTTCAAAACTAAAAAATCAGGAAAGGGGCAAATACTTTCTCCTTTTGCATGCTCTTTAATTATTTATCATTGGAATTATTCAATCTTGCAATAAGAAGGTTTTGAAAAAAAAATTATGTATTTGAATAGGTGCTTGTTTTTCCCCTGCTAAGATGCTCATAAGTTGCACTTTGAAATAGATTGTCTTTTTACTTTGACCTTCACTGATTAGGACATGAAGGACGAATTAGAATGGCAGCACTGAAACTAAAGGAAAACATGGAGTTTGAGGGCAAAGCCATATCACCATGTGAAAAACGAAGTCCTGCTGAATTGAACTGCAAAATTACTACACTGCAGAGGGAAGACTCAGGCTTTAAATTAGTTCAGCTTTATTGTTTAATTGTGAGCCTCAAACAGAATAATATTGATTCATGGCAAACAAGCTTTGCATCATTGATATATACACTTACAAGGTATTTCATTACATTTCAACTCATGTTCAGTCTGAAATACTTTATAATATCATTTTTTTATGAGGAATTCCCATATCACTGCCACTGTAATTTGGAGATCATCGGTTTGTCAAGAGGTGACTGTCGTGGCTCAGCACCAGCACAGCCTGTGCTGAGGTAAACTGCTTAACAATTAATAGCTGAATTATTGTGTGGTTGTGAATGACTTTGTGCTGGTTTGGAGTTCATTAGAGGAGTTTAGGTGCAGTGGGAGTTTCCAGTGGGGTAGTAGGGGGAGCTTTGTTGGCTACAGGATTTAGAAGACATACAGTTCACTCTTCTGCAGGTGGGGGATAAGTGTTTTTGAGCTGCTGGTGAAACCTTCAGAGGGCAGCACAGCTGGTGCCGACCACACTGCACCCACTGGTTGCAGAATCTGGGAACACTGTAGAGTTTTGTCAGCTTTTTCAGGACCTGTTTGCCCAGAACATTTGAAGGCATCTCTGTAATCTTAATTGTAGGACCAGATCCTGTTGTTGAAGGCACAGGGAGACCACCTATGGAAACTCTAGACTTAGTTTCAAAGTCACAGCCGCACTGTGGTGCTATGTAAGTGTAAGGCAGAGGCTCGCTGTTGAAGCGAAGAGATCGCATTGGTCTCCTAGAGCGATCCCAAGCCTTGTCAAGCCACAGCTCCACTTGAGCTTTTTCCAACCTGGCAACATCATCCTCTGTCTCATCAGACTCAGTGTCAAAGACAGAGTCCTGGTATTCTTCATCACCTATTACATCATCTTCTCCTGACTGTGGCTGGTCTGCATAATTCAAAGTCTGCCTCTCAGCCAGGAGAGTGGAAGCTGTTTTAGAGATAATGCTCCAGTCCCTGAGGATGTCATCTGCAGTAGTGTGCTGTGAGGTCACCGTAAACCGGATAATGCGTTTGGTATGAATATCTGCAGGGATGAGGTACATGGTGCCTGACCGAGTCAGTCTCCTCAGCAGCTCCTGGGTCAAAGCGTTCCCTCCCTACAAAAAGAAGATGGCATAAAATGTTGCATTTGTAGTCACGCCTTGCCAAAGTTTGAACTGTTTTTATGTTTTTATGTTCACTGCTATTGCTTTGCCATTTCACCTGTGTATTCTTTAACTAGCTGCCCATATTTAAATATATAACTAAACCACCTTTGAACAAGGTGTAAGAGGGACATTTACACATCTCAGTAATGATTAGCTGGTGAAAGTTGTTACTCAACACAGCTATAATTTCAACATTTTTATAGTTTCCTGCACATTCCAAATACAAGTTGCATACTTTCAGGCAGAAGACCACCAGACCAAGGTGTCTCTTTGCAGGAACCTCAAAATTTGGGTCGCTCTTAATGTGAGACTCCAAAAGTTTTGCCATCTCAATCCCCTAAAAAAAAAAGAAAAAGTTGTGAAGGTATAGTGAGCTGTAATCTTCACATTAAATACACTTTGTTTAATGAAAGTCTAATATTTGATATTTTAAAAGAATGCCACTTACGTGTCTGATGTGAGCTTGGAGGTTTTTCAGTCCGAAGGAGCGCATGACAAACCAAAGCTTCAGAGCACGGAAGCGTCGACTGAGAGGTATTTGCCAGTGCTGAATAAAAAAAAAAGTCATGTTATCACTTCAAATGAGTCTGATTTTGAATTAGTTAAAGAAATGATAATGATGTACCATAAAATCAGTGGCTGCCTGTGAGTTTTCATGTCTGAGGTAAACAGGATCAACACTGAAGGTCTGCTGGAGCTTATATTTATCCTTTACCCTGAAATCAACGGTAAAACAAATTACCAGCATAAAAGCATTCTTCATTTTAAATTTGCAGTGAGTTCTAGGTCTGATTTCACAGAGAGAGAAAGAGCTGAGATATGGCTTAAATATCCAAACTCACCAGAATGCTGTGCAGTCAAAATGGACCATCATCCACTTAGAAGGGTTAAAAACAAAAGAGTGGGCAAATTCAATGCCCTTCAGGGACCAACGGAGCTCAGGACAAAAGTAAGCAGAGCCAGCATACGCAGCATCAACGTGGAGCCAGAGTCCTTCTTCCTCGCCTGTGAAAAGGTTTCAGTTTGAGTTCTGACTTCAAATTATTTATGGAAAGAAAAAAATGCCTGTTTCTACAGTATGATTTGGAAGTCAAATTCAAAAACACACAGACTGGTCCCAGTTCCGATAGCTTATCGAAGGCACACACTCCTGTAGTTCCCAGAGTTGAACACAACTGAAAAGGAGAGAAATAAGATTTCAGATGAGATCTGACATGTAACTCCAGTTTGTTGTGTACTTTTTAAACAATATAGCACTGTTTCTTCCCTTTAGCCTCATGAATTGTCCAAAAAAATACCTTTTATTGCCCTGATCACATAGTTATGCTATTTTTCTTTTCAGATTTTTTGTCAAGTATTTTGTATTAGATTTTTTTTTATGTTTTACTATTTTTTAATCGGTTGAAATGAAGAAATTGCCATTTGGCAGCGGAACATCACCATTAGAAAACTGACTGTAAAACAGATCTACTAAAAAATTTGGGTGTATCATTGTACATGTTGTCCAGTATGCAATCTCAGCTACAAGACTCAACGTAATCCACAGAAATGTCCTGTTGAAGTGTCTCAAACATACCAGGAAGGGAAAAAGTCCTCTGGCCCTGTCTTCTTCTATGGCTTGTTTCAAAGTGTCTCCTCTCAGAGAGAACTCCTCATCAGTGGGCAGAAACCTGATCTTCACCAATGAGATCAGTCCTGCCTTTTCAACTGAGGAATGAGCCTAAAAAAGCAAATCTGATCAGCTTCACGGTTTAGTTTATCAGGTTAATAGGAAGCTGTTGTGCAAGCAGTGGTCACACTCACCTGATCTGAAGCGTAGGCCACTAGCCTTGAATTTATGACTGAGTCGTCCACGTCCTGGTCAAGCTCAGCCCGCAGCTGCAGAATTTTGTCTTTCCTGGCTGCCAGCAGAGCAACCAGTGTACTCTCACTGACTGTGCTCTGATGGGACAGTCGGGTAGTTCAGTCACATACTGAGTCCCCAGTTACAAAAAGACTGTAAAGATTATGGCTCTAGCATAAACAGATGAAAATGTTACACACCTGCAGTATACCTCCACCTCTGCTGTCAGGATGGTGGTGGAGAAAGAAGGAGGGGAGCTCCAGTGCTTTACACAGCCAGTCCATCACATTCATTTCCAGCTCTGTGCATGCTGGGCTGGAGGCCTAAAAAGTAAACCAACAGGGCAAACAGGAAATCAGTGAAGTCGATGGTCATTGATTGATGTGATGTCTTTGTGGTTTTTGCTTACCCAGGTGAATCCAATACAGTTGATGGCATCTGCCAGCATGTCCCCGAGCATAGAGGGCCATGAAGTCAGGTTGGGATAGTAGGCATGCATGTGAGGGCTCTGCCAGTGAACCACCTGGACAGACAGATTAGAAAACACTTGCTTCATTGCCATAAATGTATTCAATAGTGGTGTCAGTGAACTGAGCAAGCAAGAATTCAAATTAGGATGTCCTGTGACACTTGGAACTTACCCCTGGCATGATGACTTTCTCAATATCGTTGAAGATATTCTCCCAGTCCTCCGGCTCTGTAGGCGCAGTCTCAGGAAGAAGCTGCCTCATGTAACCTGGTTTCACATCTGGAATGACCCTCCTCTCCCTGATGGAGCCCAGGTACTTTGTGATGTAGTCCACCATCTCCTTACCTGATCAGTAAGAGACACTGTAAAAGCTGCAGTGATATTCTCATTCATATTTATTTTCTTTATTGTGCGCTTGTTGTCATTTGAAGTAAAATATTAAAACTAGTGTAGCCAAAATGAGTCCATGATTACCTCTGCGATTGTATTCCTCACCCTGCATTTTCAGAGAAAATGCAGGCTCAATTTCTTTGAGATACTTTGTTGTACGTAACAGGTGATTGCAGTAATGCTTTGTGTATTTGGTAGTAGAGATCTCACAGCTATATAGATCCTGTCACGAAGAACACGCCCAAATTGGTGACTCATTTGAACCACCAAGCAAATGTCCTTCATGTATTATTTTTTCATTCACTGATTTCACATTTGTACTAAATATTTACTTTCCTCCTGCAGCCAAGAGGATGGTCCCTTCCTGTTTCAACATGACTGCACACCAGTGCACAAAGCAAGGTCCATAAAGACATGGATGAGTGAGTTTGGTGTGGAAGAACTTGACTGGCCTGCACAGAGTCCTGACATCAACCTGACAGAACACCTTTGGGATGAATTAGAGTGAAGACTGTGAGCCAGGCCTTCTTGTCCAATATCAGTATCTCACCTCACAAATGCACTTCTGAAAGAATGGTCAAAAAATTCCCATAAACACACTCCTAATCCTTGCGGAAAGCCTTCCCAGTGTCATGGTCCTGGACTTTTTGCCCAATGTTCTTGTGTTTTGATGTTTAGAAGTTCTGTTTTTGCTGAAGTTCTTCGGTGTTCTTGTTTGGTTACAGTTCAGATTCTCAATTTGTTACAGTTTCTGAATAATGTTATTCGTTAAAGTTATTGGCATTGAGTTCCCGTTTTCCTTTGTTATTCTTGTCTTTCCGTTGTCTCTGTGTTCCAGTGTCTTTTGTCCCTCTGTGTCATTGTCCTTTTTCTTGTGTGCCCTATATCTAGTTGTATTCCCCGTGTTGTGTCAAGTCTCCTCTTCCCTTTGTGTTGTGTTCTGTTTTGCTTTTCCTGTCTCACTAGTGTCATTCAGTCAACCTGTCCTCCCCAGATGTTTCCTCTTGTCTTGATACCCAGTGTGAATATAAGGTGTCTGCATTGTCCTCTGTCCTTTTTTGCGTCGTCAGTGTTCCCCACCAGCTGTGAGAGTTTTTTGTGATTTTCCCCTCTGGTCTCCTGGGTGTTGAGTTGTTGTCTCCAGCTCTGCCTTGCACCTGGGATTTAGGATTTTTGTATTTTGCGTTTTCAACATTATATGAAGGAGGGATTATTCACCACCAGCACCAGGTTTAACTACATGGTAGACCTTTGCCAGTTTTCTCAGACATACAGTCATTACACCACCCAAGTCTTCCACTGTGATGCCGCCTTGCCCTCCAGAAGAATCTGACAATCCTGGGGCTCCCGTGATTGACGGCCCTTGCCATAGTTTGAGACTTCCGGCTGGCATATGCCAGCGTGGGTTTTTTGGTGTACATCCCACCGTGAGCATAACTGTGTTTCATGTTTCTATGCCAGAAAATAAGGACTTTTTGTTCTCTGTTTCTGAGCTGGCAGATTATCCTAGGGTGAATGACCCTGTGGAGATCCTGGGTTCTCCTCTTTTGATAGATTCTTTTTTTTTTCCTGAGCCAGAGTTGGACTTAAAAGAGGAGAGTTTGATCCCTGAACTGATGATCAATAGGAAGATGTTTTGTTTTTGTTCAGAACCAACTAGCAATGCCATATCTTGTTCTGTTTGTGAGCTGATAACTTTTTTTGTTGTGTTCCAGAGTCGACTGTTCTTAATTTCTAATTTATGACTATGTTTACCAGCTGGCAGATTATAATAAGGATTCAGACTATATTTTCAAGTGTGTTTGCATACACCTTCTTGGTCTCCCACAGACTTTGTACCCCCCAAGCCCGGGGTTTTCTCAGAGACTAGTCTTTCAGTAAAACCCTCTTTTCCTGAAATGGTTCAGTATGTTCCCAAGCTGACAGAGTAGACATTTTGTGTGATGTGTTTGAACCTGCTACGGAAAAGACTGTTTTGGCTTTTCAAGAGACTGTGTGTTCCAGCTTTGGCTTCAGCCATCAGTGGAGTTGGATGTAAGCCCCGCACAGCTCCAGTCTGTGCATCCTGTGCAGTCAGCGCAACCTGCACCATTAGTGTTCAGCCGCCACACCTTCAGCATCGTCAGCCGTCGTGTCTTTGCCGCCTTTAGCCTTTAGTCTTCAGCGTCTCAACAGCCGTCATACCAAAAGTTTTCAAAATTTCAAGTCACCTGCATCTTGTCAGCCATCTCTAGAGTCTTTCGAGCAACCTGCACCCCCCAGTGCCACCACCAGAGTCTTTTGAGCAACCTGCAAAGCAATCCCACTTGTCTCAGGCGACAGCTGCATGCCCTGCAAAGCAATCCCAGTCATTTGAGGTGAAGTTTCAGCATTAATTTACTTTAAGTTCAGTCTCTTGCATCCTGCGTTTGGGTCCAACCCGGCCTGCACAGCCTCACTCATGATACCCAGAAGAGTTGAAGCTGTTATAGCTGCAGAGGGTGGGCCAACATCATATTAAACCCTATGGATTAAGAATGGGATGTCAATCAAGTGTATATGCATGTGAAAGCAGACAAGCAAATCCTTTTGGCAATATAGTGTAGCTACCTCTGTACCACAGTGCTGCTTTTCTAATGGAATTTTGTGGAGCTATAGAAAATGGTAACACATGAAACCCCCACACACACACACACACAAATGAAGATTTACACAGGGTTTATTGCAGGTTATACCAACATGTTTATGACCTCAAACAACATCCACTTTGGCTCTGTTCTCCATTGTTTGTACTAGTGTAGTAGTGGCTCAGAGGCACCTGTGGCTGACCCTCTCTGATAGGGACAGGGCTATTTATCTAGACGAACCAGTTTGTACTTGTTGTTTGTAAAATCCTAAAGTTCAGCTTGCAAAGTTGATGAGATGGTGTATTTGCTGAAGTCTGCCTCTCCGATTACAAATATCACCATTGTCTTAAGAAGCAGGTTCTCTGCCTCCAACTTTTGGAATGACTGTAGAAAATGTAATTTGACTGTCATCCAGTACATAGGTGAGATTATGCATTACTTATGCAACACACCAAAGGTAAAGTTTAATATCACATATATTTAATAACAGCAATATTGTGCCATGGCTCGCCACTGTGCAGGCAGGAAGGAGGACCCCAAAATGCAGAACTCCGGGATTGGGTGTAATTTACTCACAAGCTTTATTTACACAAATGATACAGAAATAAACATGAACTCCCCCCGGAATACACCTAATGGGGGAGAGACGTGAAACTGACTCGACTAGACGAAATTTGGAACAAGTGGCAGAGAGCATTTTCTCCACAAAGTAGGAGGGGGATATGTAGAAGGACAGATAGGTTGCAACCAGAGATCAGGCGGACACTGCTGTATTCTGTACGTGGCACTCCCTTTATTTTTCTTGCTTTACACAGTACAAGACCCTTCAATGACGATTGCACAATCCGCCAAAACATTCTCTGGTTCCCCAACGAGAACCTCTTTTTTTAAATTGCTTTCATGAATCAACAAATAAAAACAACAGAAGAAGAGTTCCCCTTCAGTCGATTCACTCGGTATAGCACATATAGTATGGGATATCACGGCCTCGCGTGGCCTGCTGAAGACACCTCTATTCACGCCTCTAAGGCAAATGATCTGTGATGACATATATGTGGCTCTGCCCGCACATATATAACACTGTCATCACAGTCATTCCTCAGTTCTTACGCTCTTCACCTCGCTAAGAACACCTCTGCTGAGGCGAACTAACTAGCTGCTGCAAGTTAGCTCTGTTGTCTGCCCCTGTTGGTGTTAGCCCCACTGCTCAGTTCGTGTGTGGACTGCATTTTCACATTTTTGCTTTGCGTTTTAGCATGAATACTAAACCAAAGCAAGCAGAGCAGAAATCTTCTGTTCGCCCCTGTCCTCAGGGGTGCGGTTTCTCTCTGCACGACAAGGACTAGCACGACGCGTGCCCCATCTGCCTGGGGATTGTCCACGCTAGGTGAGCGTTGACTGAGCCCGATGTCTGCCAGATCTCGCGACAGAAACAAGCAACCAACTCTATGAAAACAAGCCCAAAAGAAGCCCAACTGGCAACCCACAACATTGTGTGAAACTGAGGCTACTTTTAAACAGTACAGTAATCCCTTGCTACTTCGCGGTTCGCTTTTCGCGGACTCGCTGTTTCTCGGGTTTTCAATCAATATTAGTGTAAAATATTTATTGCGGTATTTTCGCTGTTTTGTGGGATTTTGCGGTACTCGTTCTTCACATGCGTAGTACGTGTTGTACAGTAATGTATATATTTGGTGTATAAGTGTGTGGGGAGGGTTTATAAAAACTTAAAATAGTGTATAACTACTAAAATAATGTATAAGTATTAAAAAAAATATAGCATCCCTACTTCGCGGATTTTCACTTATCGCGGGTGGTCCTGGAACGTAACACCCACGATAAGTGAGGGATTACTGTATAGGTCTATAGCAGTATAGCTTATTTCTTTGTTTTGTCTCACTGTGTGTTGGAGCAGTGAAACCCATGGTTCTTAGCCTCATAGAAGAGAAGGGTGCACAGTTTTTTGTGTGTGTGTGCGTGTGTGTTTCTCTGTATTAGCATGTTGAACTAAATCAGCATGGTGAGCACATATTTCACACTGGCAAAATCTGGGGAATGCCTTTGGTACATCTCCCATTAGGACCGCAGCTACTTTCAGAGGTGTATGCGGACATTTTTTTTGGGGGGGGGGTGCCTAATCAGCGCCGTTCCTCTGTTACTGATCATTTCATATGCACAGCTGTTAAATACAGAAAATGCGACTAGAGAAATAATTCCGTTGCATCGTTTTGGCGCCCCTATGCATTGCATCTAGTGCACACCCACTTTTAGTACCACTGTCTCCCATCCGAGCTCGGATCCATTCTGTAAGTGGGCTCTCTTTATTAAATATATTTTTTTCTATATTTTCCCCATTTACTGGAGTTTATTCTTACGCTGCCTCCTCACTCTGGGCTGTTTGTTTGGGTGTGCGCCCGGTCAACTTAGGCAGGAGCGATAAACATGAAACGGGGGCTTGGAAGGGACAAACTACCTACCACTCGTCTTTTGCTTTTGCGAGAGATATTCAAGGAGTTTCACTTGGAAAGAAAGTCAAGCCCAAATAAGCCACTCCACGTTCAAAAACAAGCCCAAAAAACTGCAACCCGCGACTCACGAGATTTGCAAGCGACTTTAGAAAAAAACGCTTATAATAAGCGGACTTGGCAACATTGATGTCTGTGCGTTTTGTCACCAGCTCCGGCGCTCGACCCTAGAGAGACGGGTAACGTTTGTGGAAAAAGTGCTGGGAAGGACAGCTGTCGCACGGCATGACCCCCTCCTGTCCAAGTCTGTGAGCCCGGCTTTCCCTGGATCCGAAGGCGAGGAGTAACCAACTGATGTCCCCACATTTAGCTGGGCAGACCATATGGAGGACACTGAAGGGTTAGCCGAAAGTGAGCCAGAACCATGCGAGAGCGCTGGCTAGCTTCAGTCTGAGCTAGTCGCTTGCCAGGATGACGAGGACCTGCTGGACATCGACCTGGATTTGCATGGTTTGTCGGAGGATGAACAGGAGAGCCTGTCGTCGGCTCAGTGTGCCGCTGCTGCTGCTGTGCCGGCCGAGACGACATGTCTCTTTTTTTGCTATTTCACCATGCAGCGGATAAGCCGCAGGTGGACTGGCCCTCTCCTCCGCCAACTCAGAAACCGTCACGGTTCGCGGGGTTTTTCCTCCCACCCGAGCCTACGACGGTCAGAAACCACCTTCCCATGTTCCCAGATTTTGTCTCCGAGCTGACCGCTTCATGGAGCAAACCACTGTCTACCCACGTCACTGGACAGTATCTGGAACTTCACAGCGCCAAGGAGGCTGGCTTAGGTAACCCACCTCCGATGGAGCCATCCCTGGTGGCTTATCTGGCCCCGTCCCATAACCATCGTGTGGCTGGCCCGTCAACTCTCCCATCCAAGCACTGCAGATTTTCTGCGTCTCAGCTGGACAAGATTTATCGGGCTCAGGCAGGCGCTGCCCACGCCATGAGCTCCACTACTATGCTCCAGACATACCAGGCAATGTGCCTGGCGGAGCTCGACTCACTGGTTCCCCCAGACAGCCTACTGGTGCCTCTCCTCGATGAGGTCAGAGTCACCACAGACTACATTCTCTGTGCGTCACGCTGCACAGTGCTCTCCCTGGGCAGACGGATGGCTTCGACAGTAGTGGCTCAGAGGCACCTGTGGCTGACCCTCTCTGATAGGGACAGGGCTATTTATCTAGAGGAACCAGTGTCTGCTGCCGGATTATTTGGGCAATCACTCGAAGCTATTCAAGCTAAATTCGAGCTGAGGAAGAAGCAGATGGAAGCTCTGCGTGATATCATCCCCAGACGTGATGCGAAGCCCAAGTTGGCAGCTAACTCTCGCAGGCCCGCCGTTTCTCTGCCCACCGGAAAGAGAGCGGCGCCCACAGCTGCTGTGGGGGGCACCACCAGCGAGAATACAGCTGCCGGGTCGGGTTCCACGCCAGTCAGCTTGGAGCAAAGGCCCACCTTCGGGTCCCAGGAGGAAGAATCCTCAGCCCTCCTAGCTCTGGAATTGAGTAGAGAGGGGCTCCAGCGGCAGAGAGATGCCACTTCCCCCCATCTGTTGCCGCACAAAGGGTGCTGCTTAAGTTCTGTTCAGGTTGGGTTAAATGCTCAGGTGACCACATCAAGTGCTCCTCCTGTATTTCATTGTTATGCCCCAATAAAGGTGCCTCTTGCAAACCATATAAGTGTACATGTTCCTGTACTACGATCAATAAAGAATGCATATTCGCAAACAAGTGCAAATCCTCAGCCTGCAGGCCAAATGAGCCGTGTCAGGCAGGTCATGCCTTTCCCCGCAGACACACTGGGGGGCGACATCGCCTCACCTACAATGCTGCAGGTAAGCCGACTGGCGGCCCACCTCCCTCAGTGGCACACTTGCGCCCCCTCTCCATGGGTGGTGAAAACTGTTGCTACAGGTTACCGGTTACAGTTCCGGACCAGGCCGCCTCGCTTCCGCGGTATAATAAGCTCTACCATAAGAAGCGAAGCAATGACAATACTAAGGGAGGAAATAGACTCGCTGCTGCAAAAGAAAGCAATACGAGTGGTCCCCGCTTCGGAGACGGACAAAGGTTGGTACAGCCGCTACTTTGTTGTTCCAAAGAAAGGGGGGGGGGGGGGGGGGGCTCCGTCCTATTCTCGACCTGCGAGCCTTGAACAAATACCTGCGAACTTACAAGTTCAAGATGCTAACACTCATGCAGCTTCTGAATGCAGTCAGCCCAGGCAATTGGTTTACGACAATCGATCTAACAGATGCCTCCTTTCACGTGGCTATACACCCAAATCACAGGCAGTTTCTGAGGTTCGCATTTGAGGGCGTAACCTACGAATACCTGCTGCTGCCTTTCGGCCTGTCTCTCGCTCCTCGCACCTTCACAAAATGTGCCGAGGCAGCGTTACCTCCCCTCCGAGAGAGAGGTGTCCGCATTTTAGCCTATCTAGACGACTGGGCTCTCATAGCGGGCTCCAGAGAACAGGCGGCGATGCAGCTCTCACTGGTACTGTCTCACATTCAGGCACTGGGTTTCTCAGTGAATTTTCAGAAAAGCTCGCTGACCCTGAGCCAGCAGATCCCCTTCCTTGGACTAGAAATATGCTCGCTCTCTGGCCGAGCATGTCTGTCAGAGCACAGAGTAGCCGCGTTTCACCGCTGCCTCGATCACTTTTAGTTGGGACACAGACTGCGTTTCCAAACAATCTTACGGTTGTTGGGCATGATGGCATCTATGATTGCCGTAGTGCCACTCGGGCTGTTAAGGGTGAGAGCTTTCCAGGGATGGACTCTCTCTCACCGCCTGTGCACCACCTGCGGAGGACGCTGATGATAACCGCTTCCTGCATGTTAGCAATCCGCCCTTGGAAGGAGCCCGGTCTGCTGCATCAGGGCTGTCAGATCAGGAGGGTGTCGTTTCGCAAGGTGGTGTCCACAGATGCCTCCCTGAGGGGGTGGGGGGCTCTGTGCGACGGTGCATTGGTGAGAGGGGTCTGGACTGCACTACAGCGCAAGCTGCACATCAATCACTTAGAGCTGCTAGCCGCTTTTCTAGCGCTCAAGCATTTTTGTCCAGTTCTAATGGGCCAGCATGTTTTGGTCCGGACAAACAATTCGACAGTGGTCTCTTACATAAACAGGCAGGGAGGTACACGTTCCCTTCCCCTGTTAAAGCTGTCTCACTCTCTGCTGTTATGGTGCAGTGTTCGTTTTCTGTCGCTGAGAGCCACTCACATTCTGGGCCGTCAAATAGTTATGTCTATAACTTCTGTTCCCTGAAGGAGAGGAATGAGGTACAACACTAGGATGCCCGCCGTGCAGCTGGGCTCGGTGAAGAGCAGCTATTGAACTGAGGAATGACTGTGATGACAGTGTTATATATGTGCGGGCGGAGCCACACATATGTCATCACAGGTCATTTGCCTTAGAGGCATGAATAGAGGTATCTTCAGCAGGACACGCGGGGGCGTGATATCCCATACTATATGTGCTGTACCGAGTGAATCGACTGAAAGGGAACAACCTCATTGTCAAATTCACTGACGACACCATAGTGGTCGGACTCCTCTCAAGGGGAGATGAGGCAGCCTACAGGGAGAAGGTCCTGAACTTGGAAGCCTGGTGTTCAGAGAACAACCTGGCACTGAACACCATGAAAACCAAAGAAATCATCCTGGACTTCAGGAAGCACAAACCTGACCCAGCCCCCCTCTACATCAATGGCCAGTGTGTGGAAAGGGTCCACACCGGTTTCTTGGTGTTTTCATCTCTGCTGATCTCTCTTGGACAGATAACATCACAGCTGTTATCAAGAAGGTTTAGCAGCGACTACAGTTCCTGAGGGTTCACAGGAAGAACAACTTAGACTGTTGCAGACCTTCTACCACTTGTCCATCGAGAGCATTCTGTCATACTGTATCACAGTATGGTACAGCAGCTGCACTGAGGCAGACAGGGGGAGGCTTCAGAGGGAGGCACAAAGGGTTTTTTGGTCCTTGTTCTCTGTGCTCAGTTTTTTGGCTGTAAACATATTTGTCCCTGTTTTTTCTCTTTCTTCATTCCTCCGTCCATTCCGATAGTTTCAGCAGTCTCCCTCCAGGAATTTGCTGACATTTGTGAGTCCTTATATTGATGCTTTGATTATTGGTCCTGATTATCATTCTCTGACTGATAAAGTAGCCGGAAACGCACAAGGACGGAACAGGTTAATCACAACGTTGCGGCTGCGTGAACCTGACGAGTAGTCACATTTCTCCAGAGGTGAATGTCAGGTTAGAGCAGGGGTGGGCAACTCCAGGCCTCGAGAGCCCCTGTCCTGCAGGTTTTAGATGTGTTCCTGATCCAACACACCTGAATCAAATGGCTGAATTACCTCCTCAGTATGCAGTCAAGTTCTCCAGAGTCCTGCTAATGACTTCTATATGTGATTCAGGTGTGTTGGATCAGGAACACATCTAAAACCTGCAGGACACCGGCCCTCGAGGCCTGGAGTTGCCCACCCCTGGGTTAGAGTGACTCTCCCGCTTTCTTGTGCACACGCGCACACAGCTGCCCCACAGCACTCCCAGCTTAAACTCGGAGAGTGGAAAAATGATCGCTCCACAAGGACTTTAAATAAAATGACAAACAAAAAAGGAAAAGGAAGGTAATTTTATCTATAATTTCAGTTAGTTTTTTAAACTCACAATACAGTTTTAGTTAGTTAGCGTTTTTTGCTTTTAATTGTAGTTTTTCAACAGTTTTTCAACAACAGCAGCAGCTGTTTTATGTGCAGTTTGTGCACACGCAGCAAGCGCAAAAAAGGCGGAGCCATTACTGTTGAGCTCAGATGGAGTGAAAGGAAATGTTTTTCTGGCGTCCAAAGCAGCAGCGCTTTTTTCTGTAACCACTGTTAAAACCTTTACTTTGAAACAGCTGGAGGTCCTTCATCAACCACCTGATCAGTAAGTGCCAACAAGAAAAGAGAACTTTGTAGTTGCTGCATCCACTGGTGTTTGTTTCACACAGCAAAAAACTGCAGTATGGAATTTAAAAAAATACAGATGAACTGTTAATATGAGACACGTATTTCTAATCCGATCACTCAGTCAATGGAAGAATCGATAGTTGCAACCCTATTTGGCTGTACTGCTTTCACTATACTGTATGAATAATCTCCATCTCATGTAACATTTAGTTGGTGAGGACTGCCAGAGTCTGGCTGGCTCAGAGGCTGTCATGGTCCTGGGCCCTCTGCCCAGCGTTTTGTGTTTAGTTTTATTTTCCCTGTGTTATTTCCTAGTTTGTTTTGGTTTTCATTGTTCTTAGATCTGGCTTTATCATTTGTGGTTTTCTTGTTCCTTCATCCCTGTCTCCCTTGCGTCTGTGTTCTGGTGTCTGTCCTTATGTCTTACCTCAGTCAGGGCCCCTAGTGTCAGCTTCCATGCCATCTCCATCACCTGCACCAAGACAATCCCCTAAGTAGCCGCAGCTGTCCAATGGAGCAGCCGTGTACCCTGCACCGCAGCCCCAGCCTGCGCATTCGGGGCCTCACTCTAAAGGTCCCATTCATCCCAAGGGTCTGGCTCAGATCAGCTGAATATGTTCCCAAACAGGGAAAATCTACTCTTTCTGGCTGGTTTCATCACCAAAAAGCTCAAATAGATTGCAAACCAACGCGCAACAGTGGCCAATACCACAATCTGTGAGGGGGGGAGTCTGTTGCGTTTCGCTGCCCGTTATATTTCGAATTGCACACCAAACCCATGAATCGTTTCCTGAATCACTCACGTGGTACGGCCGGCTTGCGAGGCTTCGCACGTCACGACACAAGCCTCGATACACAAAAGTCTCCCTCAATTACCAGATACACGCTTCGAATCCTCGACACAGAACGACACATCACTACTGTTCAAGTCAAGTGTTTTGGTTTTTGTGTCTGCACTTTTGCCACTGGTCCCATCCTGTCCGGTCTTGAAAATAAAGTGGATTTTAAGTTAACCTTTGCTTGGCACATCCTGTATTGGGGTCCTCCTTCCTGCCTGCCATGCAGCTGTTTCGTGACAGTACCTGGATGTACAACTTTGTAAAGAATAAGTCAGCCTTTTGCTATTTTTGTTCTGTATCTTTTCTATTTACATTTTAATAGCACAGCTGAGAGTCTTTATATAGAGGGAAAAAAACAATGTATTTGAGGAGCATTATTTAAATATGCCAATAGTTTATTTTTCAGTAATTTCTCACCCCTGACCTTCTGTGTTTTCATATTGAGTTTTATTCCCAGTGTTGTGACTAGTCTGCGTTTCTGTCCCATGTCTGTGTCTCTGTTTCCCTGTGTCGTGCTCCTTGTTTAGTCACTTCCTGTTTTATTTTGACAGTCTTGTGTTTCCTGTGCTTTGTTTAATTTTGCTTCCCCTGTTATAAGTTTTATTTGCTTTACCTGCTGTTTCCTCTTGCCCTGATTACCTATTGTGTATTTAAGCCCTCAGTTTATATCTGTTCTTTGTCGCGTCTTCTTCAGTGTTCCCTGGCTGTGTGTGTCCCAGCACTGTTGTTCTGTATTTAGTTCTGGCTCCTGTCTAGCTGAGTTTATGGTTTCTTGTGTGTTCTTAGTAAAACCACCTTTAAGTTCTATTTTTGTCTGAGTCTGCGTCCTGGGGTCGAATCCTGCCTGCCACACAACGAGCTATGACACATGTAACTTTGACTTTGAAGTACCTTTTTGTTTATACCTTTTGGGAAGAAAATATATCAAGATATGTATATCGTATATCGCCATTCAGCTAAAAAATATCGAGATATTACTATATCACCCAGCCCTAGTTTCTTCTGTCTTTTAGGACATTGGCATGATTAACAAAAATAAAAAAAAAAATTCATGAACAATTTAGGTGAACTTGGGGGGCCCATGGCAGTTGTGCAGCTCCATCTGTTGCCTATGCCTCTGGGCGACCCTGCCTGCCTCAGTTTATCAGATGAGTTCTATTTAAGTGATTTCTTGATTCAAAAGGACTGACAGTAATGAGGTCTGGGTGTGGCTAATGAAATTGATCTCAGCTGAAGGAGCAATTACTTTTTCACACAGGGTGAGGTAGTTTAGAATAGCTTTTTTCCCTCAATAAATTAAATCATCATTTAAAAACTGTATTTTGTATTTACTCTGGTTATCTTTTTCTAATATTAAAAGTTGTTTCATCTGAAACATGTACGGTAAGTGTGACAAAAAATACCCCTGAAAAAACAGGAAAGGGGGCAAATACGTTCTTACAGCACTGTACTTAACCTTTTGCACGCTCATTATCTATCACTGGAATCATTGAATCTTCCAATAAGAAGGTTTTGAAAGAAAAAATATGTATTTGAATAGGTGCTTGTTTCCCATAGTAAGACAGTTATACGTTGTGTTTTGAACCAGAACCTCTTAATAAGTTGACCTGGCTCTCTGGCAGGATGTATTGGTAGTTACTGGCACCTTTAAGCAGATTAAGGGTGCTCACATCAGGGATATTTTATTTTACCTGGAGGACAATAAGGGCTACGTACCCATGACTCAGGGGATATTCAGCTCCATTGCAGAGGGAAGACTCAGGCTTTAAATGAGTTCAGCTTTATTGTTTAATTGTGAGCCTCAAACAGAATAATATTGATTCATGGCAAACAACCATTACATCATTGATATATACACTTACAATGTATTTCATTACATTTCAACTCATGTTCAGTCTGAAATACTTTATAATATCTCTTTTTTTATGAGGAATTCCCATATCACTGCCACTGAAATTTGGAGATCATCGGTTTTTCAAGAGGTGACTGTGGTGGCTCAGCACCAGCACAGCCTGTGCTGAGGTAAACTGCTTAACAATCAATAGCTGAATTATTATGTGGAGGTGAACAACTTTGTGCTGGTTTGGAGTTCATTAGAGGAGTTTAGGTGCAGTGGGAGTTTCCAGTGGGGTAGTAGGGGGAACTGTATTGGCTACAGGAGAGGAAGACATACAGTTCACTCTTCTGCAGGTGGGGGATAAGTGTTTTTGAGCTGCTGGTGAAACCTTCAGAGGGCAGCACAGCTGGTGCCGACCACACTGCACCCACTGGTTGCAGAAGCTGGGAACACTGTAGAATTTTGTCAGCTTTTTCAGGACCTGTTTGCCCAGAACATTTGAAGGCATCTCTGTAATCTTAATTGTAGGACCAGATCCTGTTGTTGAAGGCACAGGGAGACCACCTGCAGGATCTCGAGGCTTCGTTTCAAAGTCACAGCCACACAGGGGTCCTATGTAAGTGTAAGGCAGAGGCTCGCTGTTGCAGCTAAGAGATCGCATTGGTTTCCTAGTGCGATTCCAAGCTTTGTCAATCCACAACTCCACTTGAGCTTTTTCCAACCTGGCAACATCATCCTCTGTCTCATCAGACTCAGTGTGTAAGACAGAGTCCTGGTATTCTTCATCACCTATTACATCATCTTCTCCTGACTGTGGCTGGTCTGCATAATTCAAAGTCTGCCTCTCAGCCAGGAGAGTGGAAGCTGTTTTAGAGATAATGCTCCAGTCCCTGAGGATGTCATCTGCAGTAGTGTGCTGTGAGGTCACCGTAAACCGGATAATGCGTTTGGTATGAATATCTGCAGGGATGAGGTACATGGTGCCTGACCGAGTCAGTCTCCTCAGCAGCTCCTGGGTCAAAGCGTTCCCTCCCTACAAAAAGAAGATGGCATAAAATGTTGCATTTGTAGTCACGCCTTGCCAAAGTTTGAACTGTTTTTATGTTTTTATGTTCACTACTATTGCTTTGCCATTTCACCTGTGTATTCTTTAACTAGCTGCCCATATTTAAATATATAACTAAACCACCTTTGAACAAGGTGTAAGAGGGACATTTACACATCTCAGTAATGATTAGCTGGTGAAAGTTGTTACTCAACACAGCTATAATTTCAACATGTTTATAGTTTCCTGCACATTCCAAATACAAGTTGCATACTTTCAGGCAGAAGACCACCAGACCAAGGTGTCTCTTTGCAGGAACCTCAAAATTTGGGTCGCTCTTAATGTGAGACTCCAAAAGTTTTGCCATGTCAATCCCCTAAAAAAGAAAAGAAAAAGTTGTGAAGGTATAGTGAGCTGTAATCTTCACATTAAATACACTTTGTTTAATGAAAGTCTAATATTTGATATTTTAAAAGAATGCCACTTACGTGTCTGATGTGAGCTTGGAGGTTTTTCAGTCCGAAGGAGCGCATGACAAACCAAAGCTTCAGAGCACGGAAGCGTCGACTGAGAGGTATTTGCCAGTGCTGAATAAAAAAAAAAGTCATGTTATCACTTCAAATGAGTCTGATTTTGAATTAGAGAAGAAATGATAATGATGTACCATAAAATCAGTGGCTGCCTGTGAGTTTTCATGTCTGAGGTAAACAGGATCAACACTGAAGGTCTGCTGGAGCTTATATTTATCCTTTACCCTGAAATCAACGGTAAAACAAATTACCAGCATAAAAGCATTCTTCATTTTAAATTTGCAGTGAGTTCTAGGTCTGATTTCACAGAGAGAGAAAGAGCTGAGATATGGCTTAAATATCCAAACTCACCAGAATGCTGTGCAGTCAAAATGGACCATCATCCACTTAGAAGGGTTAAAAACAAAAGAGTGGGCAAATTCAATGCCCTTCAGGGACCAACGGAGCTCAGGACAAAAGTAAGCAGAGCCAGCATACGCAGCATCAACGTGGAGCCAGAGTCCTTCTTCCTCGCCTGTGAAAAGGTTTCAGTTTGAGTTCTGACTACAACTTACTTATGGAAAGAAAAAAATGCCTGTTTCTACAGTATGATTTGGAAGTCAAATTCAAAAACACACAGACTGGTCCCAGTTCCGATAGCTTATCGAAGGCACACACTCCTGTAGTTCCCAGAGTTGAACACAGCTGAAAAGGAGAGAAATAAGATTTCAGATGAGATCTGACATGTAACTCCAGTTTGTTGTGTACTTTTTAAACAATATAGCACTGTTTCTTCCCTTTAGCCTCATGAATTGTCCAAAAAAATACCTTTTATTGCCCTGATCACATAGTTATGCTTAAGTTTTTCTTTTGTATTAGATGATTTTTGTTTTATTTTTAACAGTGTTTTTGTAAAACGATCTAATAAAAATGTTGGGGGGTATTGTTGAACATCTTGTCCAGTATGCAGTCTCAGCTACAAGACTCAAAGTAATCCACAGAAATGTCCCATTGAGGTGTCTCAAACATACCAGGAAGGGGACAAGTCCTCTGGCCCTGTCTTCTTCTATGGCTTGTTTCAAAGTGTCTCCTCTCAGAGAGAACTCCTCATCAGTGGGCAGAAACCTGATCTTCACCAATGAGATCAGTCCTGCCTTTTCAACTGAGGAATGAGCCTAAAAAAGCAAATCTGATCAGCTTCACGGTTTAGTTTATCAGGTTAATAGGAAGATGTTGTGCAAGCAGTGGTCACACTCACCTGATCTGAAGCGTAGGCCACTAGCCTTGAATTTATGACTGAGTCGTCCACGTCCTGGTCAAGCTCAGCCCGCAGCTGCAGAATTTTGTCTTTCCTGGCTGCCAGCAGAGCAACCAGTGTACTCTCACTGACTGTGCTCTGATGGGACAGTCGGGTAGTTCAGTCACATACTGAGTCCCCAGTTACAAAAAGACTGTAAAGATTATGGCTCTAGCATAAACAGATGAAAATGTTAC
This sequence comes from Archocentrus centrarchus, assembly GCF_007364275.1. Taxonomy (NCBI): domain Eukaryota; kingdom Metazoa; phylum Chordata; class Actinopteri; order Cichliformes; family Cichlidae; genus Archocentrus; species Archocentrus centrarchus. The sequence continues at coordinate 8,327,966 of NC_044348.1, read as the reverse complement.
ACACCTGCAGTATACCTCCACCTCTGCTGTCAGGATGGTGGTGGAGAAAGAAGGAGGGGAGATCCAGTGCTTTACACAGCCAGTCCATCACATTCATTTCCAGCTCTGTGCATGCTGGGCTGGAGGCCTAAAAAGTAAACCAACAGGACACACAGGAAATCATTGAAGCCGATGGTCTTTCATTGATGTGATGTCTTTGTGGTTTTTGCTTACCCAGGTGAATCCAATACAGTTGATGGCATCTGCCAGCATGTCCCCGAGCATAGAGGGCCATGAAGTCAGACTGGGATAGTAGGCATGCATGTGAGGGCTCTGCCAGTGAACCACCTGGACAGACAGATTAGAAAACACTTGCTTCATTGCCATAAATGTATTCGATAGTGGTGTCAGTGAACTGAGCAAGCAAGAATTCAAATTAGGATGTCCTGTGACACTTGGAACTTACCCCTGGCATGATGACTTTCTCAATATCGTTGAAGATATTCTCCCAGTCCTCCGGCTCTGTAGGCGCAGTCTCAGGAAGAAGCTGCCTCATGTAACCTGGTTTCACATCTGGAATGACCCTCCTCTCCCTGATGGAGCCCAGGTACTTTGTGATGTAGTCCACCATCTCTTTACCTGATCAGTAAGAGACACTTTAAAAGCTGCAGTGATATTCTCATTCATATTTATTTTCTTTATTGTGCGCTTGTTGTCATTTGAAGTGAAATATTAACACTAGTGTAGCCAAAATGAGTCCATGATTACCTCTGCGATTGTATTCCTCACCCTGCATTTTCAAAGAAGAGACGTCTTCAAGATACTTTGTTGTGTGTAACAGGTGATGCTTTGTGTATTTGGTAGCAGAGATCACACAACTATATAGATCCTGTTGTGAAGCACACGCCCCAAATTGGTGACGCATTTGAACCACCAAGCAAATGCCCTTCATGTATTCCTTTTTTTCCATCACTGACGTCACATTTGTACTAAATATTTACTTTCCTCCTGCAGGCAAAAGCCAGAGATTTTTTTTTTTCATATCCCTGTGAAATGATACAGTATTAGAATATTATAATCAATAGTGTTATTGATAGTTTGGTTAAAACTGCATTATTTTGGAGCATTATCCTTTAATTCCTCTGTTCAGAAACTAATACGGTCAGCATAGAGAAAAATCAGTTTATGTGCCAATTCAAATTATATGCAGATTATAATATTTTCAAACTGGGGTTCAGGAACCCTCCCAACATTTATGTTTTGATTTGATTATATTAATTTATTTATTGTAAATTAAATATTCCACAATTTGATGTCTCTGAGCCTCAAACATGTTGTTTATATGAAAATGACTGGTCTTTTTAAAGGTTAAATCAATCTTTAGGGAACCAAAAAGATACACAGCTTGATAGAATTAACCTTCAGTCTTATTTCCTCATCTCATCTTGCCCCAGTGAATTACAAATGATGATGGATAATGATGAGCAATATTTGCAATGGATGATGATGCTTTTTTCTTTAATAAAGGACAATAAATGCATACACAGTAAAAGGTACTGAGATGATGTGGGAAAGCCCATTTATGTCATAGCTTATTGCAGCCTTTTAAACCCTGACAAAAGCTCAAGCAGCACCTGGACTCTTCACACGCTGCACTGTTTACTGTGCATTGTGCTCAGCATGTGATAGCGCTCATGTGGTGCTTTGGGGAAACCAATTGTTGGATGCAAATCTAACCACAAATCAAACATGCTAAGCATGCACTATTGGGACAGAGCACACTGAAATTAATAAAGCATCAGAAGATGCTTATCTTTGCCACATGCAACCTGTTTTTCAGTTCACTGTTCTGTTCACTCTCTGTTTCTATTCAGTCTCATCAAAGTCACCAGAATCACCAGAGTCCAAACATCACAACACAGAGAGGTGATCAGAACCCACATGAGCCCGGAAACCTGAAGTGGCCACAACCATCAGTAAAGACCAAGAAGCAGTGGGCACCTGTGTGCCAAGCCAGAAACATGCAGCCTTTCATTAATTTTAATGCATTTGTTGGATTAGAATGAAATATTCCATAATGACTTAGTTTTTTTGTAACACGCACATCTGTAACACAATAACTTGTTAGTTGATATTCAATTACTTTGGAGAATAATGAGCATTTTTTCAAAATCAAGTGGTCTCAGAGATACATGCTGTTGGTACTGTGACACACTTTTGGTGGCAAAAGTGAGATCGGTCTCATTCCTAACTCTTACATGCACTCATCTGCTTAGTTGCTTCTCAATGCAAGTATCTAATTAGCCAGTCACACGGCAGCAACTCCATGTATTTATGGAGCCATGGACAAGATGACCTGCTAAACTTTAATCTATGCATCAAAATGTTGAAGAAAAGCAATTTCAGTGACTTTGAATGTGGCAGGCCTGGTCTCAGCATTTCAGAAACTGCTGATCTACTGGGATTTTCCCACACAACCATCTCTAGGGTTTACAGAGAATGGTCTGAAAGAGAAAATATTCAGTGAGCAGCAGTTCTCTGGGCAAAAATGTCTTGTTGATTCCTGAGGTCAGAGGAGAATGGCCAGACTGCTTCAAGCTGATAAGCTCGACAACCAAGATGCAGAAGACACACAAAACCTTGAAGCAGATGGGCTACGGCAGCAGAAGACCACACCGTGTGCCACTCCTGTCACCTGAGAACAGGAAACTGAGGCTACAGTTTGCACAGGATCACCAAAATTGGGCAACAGAAGATTGGAAAACATTGCCTGCTCTGATCAGTTGATTTTTTGTTGCGATATTCAGATGGTAGGGTCAGAATTGGGTGTAAACAAGAGGAAAGCATGGCTCCTTCCTGCCTTGTATCAACAGTTCAAGCTGGATGTTGTGTAATAAAGTGAGTGGTAATTATATGGACACTTAGGCATGACACGGGCCCTTTGGTGCCACATTTAAGGCACTGGGTACCATTTTCAGTGCGCAGGGTTAATGTTATGAATGGGTCTATTTTAACCAAAACCACAACAACCTTTTCCTGATCCTAACCAATCTGAGAATGACACCGGACATGAAATGCTGTCTCTGGGCTCACTGTCTTGTGATCTGCATCACTGCAACACCATCTGCCTAATACACTCTTTTAAAAAATGGTTTATAAACACACACTTTTTAAAGTCCATTTAATATTATTAGATGCATTACACAGCATTTCTGAACCTCAGTCACAACTTACCAGCTAAGTAATATTTATAGACAGTTTACAAACTGCTTATTAACAATTTTGTATTATTTGTTACTGTTTTTTTACATTTTATATTTCCACTGTTAATAACAAATTATTAACAGTTAAAAAAATCTATTAAAGTTACAATGGTTATGTTGAAGTTTTGCACATTCTGCTGCTATGATTACTGTAAGATATCTGACATCTAATTTCCAAACTGTTACATAGGTTAACATTTCTTCTAAAGTAGCCAAACAAATTCTTTGAATCTGATCAATAATAAGAGTTTTGATGTTATGTGGGGCACCACGTAGCATGCAATGACTAATGGCAAGAGTACACAGAAATAAGTGTTATGTGATATGGAGCACAGCACACTGTGACTATTGTGCTCCTTGTGTGCTTTCACATTTGAGAGGCTGAGCCTGATGAAAGCAGGTTTAAGCATAATTGTGCAATGAAGCCTGATCGCTGCCTTGTGAGATCAAAGTGAGAGTGCTTCTTATTTGGTTTTATTCTGCTGCTTTTATTCAAATAAGCTGAAAATAATAGAGCGACATAAGCCTATCACAAAGAAAACTTTGAGCTCGAGACCAAAAGAGAAAACAAACGTGAAGAGCAGAAAAGAAAGACTAATGATTAGACTGGCTGTGAATGGAGGTTAAAAAATGGAAAAAGGAACTAAGTGTCAAATTTAAAATCTTCCCTTTTCATAGGAGGAACTTTGGTAGTGGAAAAAATTAACCAAATAAAAAATGTAATGCAGAAATTCACTTGTTTAATAACAGTTTTGTTTTGTGTCATTTTATTTCCCTTTCTTTTATCATTTTAATTTAAAACTCACAACTCAACAGCTGATTTATTCAATTATAGTACAGCTGTGATAAAAGTAGCACTTGTATTTCCCTTATGACCGCTGAGGTGCCCCTGAACATGCCCTTATCTGCTCCATTTGAACCACTGTGTGCCCAACAGATCAGACTGGTTGTAAAGCTGCCTGGGGTGGGTGTGTGAAAAACTGCTGACAGGGAACTCCTGAGAAAAGACAATTACACTGCTTTCAAATGCTGCATTTTGTTGCTGTCCAGTGAGACTATTTTACATGGCTTCAGCACATCAAAAAGTATATATATTTTTATTTTCAAAACTGACTATAACTACAGTACAGTACAACACTTGATGTACAATATCTGCAATGTACAAAGGAATTGCATTTGTAGATGTGTGTATATTCCTGGTATATGTGGGAAGAGCATCAGTATAGAAGAAAGAAAAGAAGCTGAAGGTTAAACTTGGAAGCAAACTTCCTTCATGTTGACTGAAACATCTGGATCAGCCTCAGCTGTCCGTTTGAAGTGCAGATAGAGCTGAGTGAAAAAGAAAGTTTTCACAGGACTCCAGGCAGTCCTGTGAAAAATAAGGTACCCAGCAGCAATAACACGAAGCAATCATATACTGTATGACTTTATCAGTCTCTCACACCATTGTAAAAGAATTTCAGCCCACTCTTTACAGCTTTGCTCCAGTTCATTGACATTTGCAGGCAAGCGTTTATGGACTTAACACTTTAACACCCAAGTATTATACAGGCTGCATGGACTTATTCTGTCATTTTGGCTGTAGAATTAAAACAAACAAACAAAACACCCATTTTTTAGGAACTATTTGTATTTTCTCTGTTGCCCAGAGTGGTTGAGGAGTTACAGTTATGTGAAGCACACATGGTGAAATCCAGGAGGAGTGAATTTTTCTGTCTGTGTTCAGGCAGCAGTACCTTATGAATCCTTTGTGCTACCATGATAGACTGAACAGCTCTGTAAAGAACGTCTTCTCTTCTTTCCAAAACCATTGGACTGTTCTCTCCGGCACAAACAGTAATGGGGTTACGGTCTTTAAAAGCGCATGTCAAAGGCCCATTTGACTAAAGGGTTAAGGGCTTTTAAGGTCCCTCTGGGCCATTGCAGCACCTTGAGTCTTTTCTTTTTTAGCCATTCTGTTATAGATTTGAACCATTGCTATATTGCATAAGCCATTTTCACCCAATCTTTAGCTATTGGACATATGGCCTCACATTTCTGTATACCAATACTTTGGTATACAGAGAAGGGTGGACTCAATAACTGTAAGCTGCCCAGGTCCTGTGGCTGCAAAACAAGCCCAAATTATCACCCCAAACATCTCTACTTTGGTCTCATCTGTCCAAAGGACATTGTTTCAGAAGTCTTGTGGTTTGTTCAGATGCATTTTTGCAAACCTAAGCTGTGAATTTCTCCTGGCAACATTTCCAAACAAGCCATACTTATTTAGTCTTTTTCTAATTGTACTGTCATGAACTTTAACCTTTGACCGGCATCCATCCAGGGGACGTGATTTCTCCACTCCTGTTCAACATCGTCATCAAAACCATCGTGTGCAAAATTTTTAAGGGCTGACAAGGAGTACAATTTGCTGATGATGACTTTGTGACCGACCTCATGTTAGTCAATGATGTGAAGGCCACAGACATCCTATATGAGATTGCTCACACTGCAAAGCCGTTTGGTCTGAAGATCAATACAGACAAGACTTAGGTGCTCACAAAGGATGGATTGTGGGCCACTGTTTACTTTAAGGGCATACAGATCGAGCAGGTCCAAGAGTTTAAGTACCTTGGTTCACTGGTCCAAGAAATTAAGGTGGCGACGACAGCGAGGGTCCACAGTACAATCAGACAGATGGCCTCAGTGTTTGCTTCCCTCAGGTGATGTTTGTGGAAGAAGCCCAACATTTCCTTGAAGACTCTACCGATCGCTGATTCTACCCATCCTCTTGTAGGGATGCAAAACTTGGACTATACTTAAACTGGATCTGAACAAGCTTGACGTGTTCCAAATGCGTTGTCTGCGACAAATTCTTGGAGTCTCACTATGCGACCAAATTTCTAACGAAAAAAATCCACAACTGGTGTCAACAGTAATTGACCATGGACACACAAATCCAACAGCAAAGGTTGTGCTGGTTTGGCCATATCTGCCGAATGGATGTGGACTGTCTACCACATCGGCTCTTCTGAACGACCTGCCTGTTAGAGAATCCAACATATCACACCAAAGAAAACATGGACAAAGCAAATCAAGGAGGACCTGAAGACTCACTGAATCAACCTCACACAAGCGAAGATCGAAGCCAAGGATTGCAGTGCATGGAGAGTATCACTGAAGAAATCGGACATCCAGCAGTACCCACAGCAACGTATTGGTTGAGAGGACGACCTCCTCCACCAATCATCAACTAGGGACAGAAGAAGAAGAACCTTTCAAATGCTAACTGAGGCCTGTAGAGCCTGATTTATAGCTCTTGGGTATTTTTTTTTTTTTTTGCTTTGCTTTGGGCTTTTTGTTTTTTTTTTTTTTTGCATTTTCTCTGAGCTTTTTTTTTTTTTTTTTTTTTTTATTACAGTGTGACCTTGGGGTGAATTTGCTGTGATGCCATTCCTGGGAAGACCGTGGGACTGTGTAAACACACCTGAATGCTCCAGACCTACAAACTGCCAAATCTTCTGCTTTTATAGAGGTGCTCACACTCACTGGTGATCCGTTAATCAGATGCCTTTGATTAGCAGCACCTAACAGCTACTTACCCTCTTAATTTCTATGAAAGCAGTAAGGGTGTAGTTTTTTAACAGGACTGCATAGAATCCTGTGAAAACTTTCTTTTTCACACAACTGTATATACAAACGAAAGCCAACATAAACATATTAATAGCTGGACAGTATAAAACTGGACTAACAGTTGTAACTATATAGAGTTATGTAATAGTACAAGTCTTTGGAGCAGTTCAAAGAAATTACAAGATTCGCACCAGCATGTTTACAGCAAAGACATATGAAACAGTTATAGTAGAAGAAAAAATCCCACCAGAAGGTGGCAGTAATTATAAGGATGCCAAAATCAAAAATTTAGCCGAAGAAGAAGAAAAGGAGGCGGAGGAGGAGGGGCGGAAAAAAAAGAAGGAAGCGGAACAAGAAATCAGGAATCAGCTGTCAAAAAGTGGCTAAACTGTAAGCAACTGTTAAGCAACGGATCAGAAGAAGGTAGTTTTAAAGTTAACTATATTTTGTCAAGGTGTCTGCCGGCATATAGGCGTCAGTGATATGGAGAATGTTATGTTATGTACTTGACTGCTCTGTGCTGTAGTGAAATAGCTTATAGCAGCTAATCTAACACGTAACTACGTGAGTTCGCAGCTTGCTAACTGGCGTAGCTAGCTGGCTAACAAGGAAGGTAACAAAGCTCAGTGCACATTTAAGTAGCTAAACTGTCTTTTAAACAGCCAAGTGATAGGTTTATGGTTTACACCGAATACTGTCAGTTTGCTTGCCCTGTAGCTGGTCTACAGGCATCCAGCGAAGGCAGGAGGGTAGCGACTGACGTTAGCGAGAAAAGTATGTTGTTGTCGTCAGTGTTGACACATCCTCTGTCAGTTCATCACAGCCAGGCGCAAACTAACGACGGCCACTGCGCCGTGTCTTGGCTAAATAGTGGTTTATCTTCGACGTGTCGTGGTATCAGCTTAACCTGTCCTCGTTTTTTGGACATTTTAAAATGCTTCATGACCGCTAACGGCACGAGAAAACTTTTTCTTTCTCTGAGACTTTGTTGCTAAGAGTGGCTTAAATGTTGTTTAGCGGTTTGACCCCCGTGCAGCAGAAGTTGTTTTAGTGTCATAAATGTAGTGTGTGTGTTTCTCCTCTTTCACAGACATTTTTCCAGACATGTCAAGAGCTTGTGTACATTGACCCTGTTGCCTGCTAGTGAGCTTTGATTGAACACATCCGCCAAAATGCCTGCAGTATCCACCGGGGTTAAAGAGCTGTATTTGTCCACCTCTCTGGGTGACCTCAATAAAAAAGCTGAAATTAAGCCAGACAAGACGAGCACTAGAAGGTAATATTACTATGTTGTGTTTTTGCAATAGAGGTGATTAAGACAGTCTAAAAGACTCCAACAAGACCAAGGAGTTGTACACACACACACATATATATATATATATATAATATTTCTGTGTTGCAGCTATGTGCAGAGTGCCTGTAAAATCTTCAAAGCAGCAGAGGAGTGCCGTCTGGACAGAGATGAGGAGAAAGCTTATGTGCTGTACATGAAGTATTTGACAGTATATGACATAATCAAGAAGAGACCTGACTTCAAACAGCAACCGGTATACCTAATATTTATATATTCATTCCCTCTTTCTGTGTTAGTCACTTAATGTTTTCTCATGTGAAGATAGATTATTTACCTGAAATGTTTTCTGATGTGCACAGGAGTATTTCCTGACTATGCTTGGCCCAAACAGCTTTAAGAAAGCCATTGAAGAAGCTGAAAAGCTCTCTGAAAGTCTTAAACTCAGGTTAGAGGCTTCAGCTGTCTTGGATTATGCTCACTTTCTTAATGCATATGCTTCAAAATAAGGTATCAATAAATTGCTTTTTGTTTTACTTAGCTGATCTTTTATATTTTGAACAGGTATGAAGAGGTTGAGGTGAGAAAAAAACTTGAGGAGAAGGAGAGACAAGAAGAAAAGAAGAGGAGGGAGGAAATGACAGAGAAAGATGGTGATCGGGGCTCTCCAAAACCATCATCCGCAAACAAGAAGGACAGCAAAAAGGTGGAGGTTTGAAACGATGACTGTACTTCATGTGCATACTTTTTGCAAAGTATATTGGTGTGCCAAGCCACATTCTGCACATATCAGAATATCAGTGCTCAGAAATAATTCATGAGGGCCAAACTGGTCTGCCTGCATTCCACATTTGTCCCTCAGTGAAAACACTTGGACAATTATAAAACAAAAAAACAAAAGTTAAAGGAGGCTCTGACCTGTGTGCAGCTGAAATCTGATATCAAGTAGTAACTGGAAAGCACTTTTTCTTAACTACCGCACTTGGTTTACTCAGTTCCTCTTAGAGAGTTTTTAAAACATGACGTGGTGCAACAAAGTGGTGAATCTGCAACTGTCCCAACTTTTTTGAAATATGTTGCAAATTCAAAATGAGTGTATATTATTAAAAACAAATCTCACTGTCTGATATGTAACCTTTCAGTATAGAGTTTACAAGATTTGCATTTACATAAATACTGCATAAATAAATCACTCTCATAAAAGAACCTAAATTATAGCAGAGTATAAGAATCAAGTTTTGCAGGTGGATATTTGGGTTATATTTATTGAGTGAGACATTTATTACATACAGCGTTTGTGTGCCTTTTGGAAAATGGGATGAGACATAAATATATAGTCTTCATATATTTTGTTTTTTTTGCCTAACTGGGCATTGCAGTGGACTTGACTTTATACTTACTGGATTTAAACAGTTATGAGTGTAATAATGCAAACCCATGTAGCTTAATTAGTTATTAAGTGAATACCTATATTGAAATTGGTATGATTATTTTATGTACCTTTTAGTGGAAGGGTGAACTATGGTTGAATTAATGTTAACATGCTAATGAAACGATTGTGTTTGTATGTCACAGGTGAAAGGAGAGCAGAATGAACTGAAGAATGTAACCTCAAAAGGTAAGATGGAAAACTTTTGAGCCCTGAAGTTTTATTTGCATTTGATAGATTTGTTAGTATTGATTTACGGATTTTGTCTGACAGCTGCGCTGCCTACTGGTGGGATCACGGCTGAGAAACTTTTCAACATGATGAAGGACCAGACCATCACAATAATTGTCATGGATGCTCGCAGCCACCAAGATTTTGAGGAATCTCACATTCAGGTCCCAGCTCAAACCTGTATCAGCGTGCCTGAGGAGGCCATTAGCCCAGGGTGAGAGAAGAAGCTTCAGACTCGATTTGTTGTAACACGGGATGTGAAATATATTATTGATTTATGGAAATCATAATATGAATGGGCTGTATTTTCTCATTTCTGTTATTTTTGCATCTGGTTTTTTGTCATTACCTGTAAAAACTTATGGAAAAACTGACCTGGCCTGAAATTTTATGACTTTTCAGAATCACTGTGAATCAGATTGAAGCAAAGCTGCCAGAAGCATCCAAAGAGCATTGGAGACGGCGGGGATTCGTGGATTATATTGTCCTCTTGGACTGGTTCAGTTCCGTCACTGACCTTAAACTAGGCACCACCTTGCAGAGCCTCAAAGATGCTCTTTTTAAGGTAACTGTGTCTGTGGAGGGGGGGTTGCCTTTATCTACTGGCTTATGTGTGAATATCAACAGTAGTGTTTTCATGTTAAACTACACTATTGTGTTTGAAAACTCCACAGTGGGACAGCATCACCATCCTGCGTAGCGAGCCGCTGGTGCTGGAGGGTGGCTATGAGAACTGGCTGTTGTTTTACCCCATGTATACCACCAATGCTAAAGTTCGACCACCTAGACAAAACGTTACCAACACCCTCCCTCAGTGTGAGTTATCACCAGTACAGTTTATGAAAAGTGTCTCTATAATACTGTATTTTGTCATTTTAGCAGATAGAATATAAAAACCACAATGTGCTTTCAAAAATAATCTGGTATTACTCATCAATTGTGGCTGGACTCTGCCTTACATGTAGTCATTTTCTTTGATGTTTTGAACAGTGAACTTTAGCTACCCATCCCTTGAGGAGCCAAAACCTCCAACTCCACCTCAACCGGAGCCTGAGGTTTCACTCGAGCCTCAGGAACCATCAGCTCCTGTGCTAGTGAATGGGGTCATACCAGCAGAACCCCCAGCATCTAAAACTTCAATAATCACTGATAGGTTGCCAGACAGTGTTGATTCCCCTGTCACAGGCTCCACAAATTCTGGGCAGGACTATGATAAGAAGGCCCCTACTGCAAGCACATCCAGCCAGGCTCCTGCAACAACCAAGGCAATCCCACAGGTAATGTATTTACCCAGATAACTATTAAACCTTTGGAGAATGGAAAGCATTAAGGACTCCAAATGTGTCTATAAACATGACTGTTCTCCTGTCCCAGTTTGACCGTACCAAGAAACCTGAACCTAAGCCGAGCCAAAACGGGTCAGCAAAGGACTCCACCCAGAATGGCCCGTCTGTCCCTGACCGCTCAGCCAAACCATCCTTTGTCCCCAACACCTCTCTGTCTAAAGAAGAACAAAGTCAGATACACTCTGAAGCAGTGGCATTGATGGAGAAGGCAAAGCAAGAGCAGGAGAAGCGCATGCAGCAGCGTCGTTTAGAGGAGGAGAAACAGGAGAAGGAGTTGAAAGAGAGGCTAGAAAGGGAGGAAAGTGAGAAGAGGAGGAAAGAAGAGGAGGAGAGAAGACACCAGGAGAAGAGGAAACTGGAAAGGCAGAAGGCAGAAGATGAGGAAAACAAAGAGAACAAGGCATGGGACGAGAAGGAGAGAAGAGGAAAAGAGCAGAACTCTGACACACCCTCCAAGAGTATGTCTTTGGATTCCCCGGTTCCCAACCATATTGTTAGTGAAATTAAGGTGAGCCCTATTTATTGATTGATTGATTCTCAGTGTTAGTCACTGCCACAGATTGATGCTTCATTTCACCCCTGTAAATGGAAGAATAATTAAATAAATGTAGGTTTAAGGCCGTCCCACAAGGCCTTGGTGTCTGGTTAAAATTAAACTTTTGACATCTTTCATCATAACTGTACATCAAATAATTATTAAACCATAAATCTGTACATGCATGTGTGCTTTTTTTTTTTTTTTAAGACACAGTCCACTAAACTGATTTGATGAGGTGAAGAATTTGAACCTAGTTTGGCTCCTAGAGCTAAAGTAGGACGAGTAGGCAAACGGCAATAATTGGTGAAGATAAAACATCAAATGGTGAAATTCCTCATATAAATCTGGCATGTGTATATTGTGGGTTTTCAGAATATAACTCTAACCCTTCTTATCTATATTTGAGACTGGTGCTCTTCTGTAGTTCTGGTTCCATGTTTTTCTTTTATGCAGTGTAATTACAATAATATAATACATGAGTATCTATAAATTTGGTTTTCCTTTGCTCTGTGTCTGTGTGTCCATCCATCCACAGAGGGAGCCTCTGACCAGAGCAAGGAGTGAGGAGATGGGCAGGAGTGTGCCAGGTCTTCCTGATGGTTGGATGAAGGTACCAGATAACAAAGCCTGAAATAAAATGACTAATTTGAAATTACTGAGGGTGAATGCTTAAAGGTGTGTATTTTAAGTCTTGCCAAATGTTTTTTCCCCCCCATTGCTTCATTTTTTATTTTTGGCTAGTTCCTTGACACAGTGACGGGGACCTACCGATACTACCATTCACCAACTAATCGTGTGCACTTGTACCCTCCTGAAGTCACCGTTCCCCAGACCCCACCATCCACACCACCAACAGTCAAACAGAAGCCACCACAACCAGCTGAGCCAGACACCAACCGTGAACGAGAGCGGGAGCAGTCGAAACTGAAGCGCTCCTACTCTTCCCCTGACATCAGTCAGGACCTGAGAGAGGAGGCTCAGAAGAAGGCCACTGCCCCAACCACTGCTGCTATGACACCCACCATCAACAGAGAAACCAAGTAAGGCACACTGTGCACATATGAATACTTTTTAAGTGACCAGAAAATGCATGTTAGAGAATAGAAACTAAAGAATGGTTGTTGATAGTATTTGCCCAGGCAGTTGTTGTAGGGTGTGTTTCTTCAGGCCACTGGCTGTATATAGATATGTGAAGCTTGCTTACCCTATTTTGGTTGGTTTTAGGTTAGAGACTCTAGGATCAGGTTAGTGATTTAATGGTCAAAAGATGTCTGGATGGTAAGCGCCATAGAACTGTTTAATCAGCATTTCACTGACTGTATTTTCATGTTTAGTTAGAATCTGTATTACAGTGAAATATAGTCTTGTGTGCTGTTAAAGCAACAGTAATATGTAACCCGGGTCTCAAAGTCTTCTGGCATTTATTATAAACTGACTGCCTGTATTTCTTTATTCATATTACACTGTTGTATATCCTTTGATTGTGTGTCTGTATTAACTAGTCTGGCATTTTGTCATTGTGCTCCTCGCTCTTCCAGACCTGCACCTGCTAAAGCCTATTCTAAAGTGGAGATTGTGCGTCCGTCGGCAGCCAAAATTCGCAACCTGAATCCCACATTTGGCGGTTTGGGCGCATCTCTGACTGGTCTTCGTAACCTCGGCAACACGTGTTATATGAACTCAATCTTACAGTGTCTTTGCAACACTCCTGCCTTGGCTGATTACTTCAACAACAATTACTACCTAGAGGATATTAACAGGTCAGATCTGAGATAAGTGGAATTGTCTGTCATAAAGAGGCCTGTATGAGGTGAAATGTATAACACCTGTGTAACTGTTCTCTTCCTCTACCAGGTACAACATTCTTGGCCACAAAGGGGAGGTGGCCGAGGAGTTTGGTGTGATCATGAAGGCCTTGTGGGGTGGTTTGTACAAGTGCATCAGTCCACGAGACTTCAAGATCACCATAGGCAAGATCAATGAGCAGTTTGCTGGTTATGACCAGCAAGACTCCCAGGAGCTGCTGCTGTTCCTCATGGATGGGCTTCATGAGGACCTCAATAAGGTAGTGTGAAAACTTAAGGGCTTTTACACGACCACCAGTGAGGCATAAATGAAGTCTTAAAATGGTTTTAGGAAACGAGAACCATTAACATCTAAATATGCTCACTCTGATTTCAGTATTGACTAAATTAACAATGACTTTTCAGGTTTCCTTTTAGTATCCCTGTATGTTGTTACACACATGCCTGTTAACAATAAAAACCTAGTCTTTTTTATCATTTTCCTTCTTTCTGTTTTTTCACTGGGTTTCATTTTGATGGCAAAATTAGAGAGTAAGTAAATAGCTGTGTGTCCTTGGTCCTCCTGCAGCAGTGTGCGTGTGACGTGTCTGCATCTGTCTGGTCTGATGCTCTGTCAGAACCTCTGTGCATGTTGACCCAAGACATGCTCATTGCCTGTATCAACTGATTTATTTATTTATTTTGTTACTGGCTTCACGTGCATTTAGATAGTGGGAAAAGACTAGTTGAATTGGTCAAATTAGTTCAGGACAGGGAAAAATAAAATCCCCTAGTGTGATTTTTATGTTTATACTTTTAAATTTTCTAGAACCTCAAAGGTAGTGTTTTTTTTTTTGTTGTTTTTTTTTGCCATTTTTCCTACTGAAGGTCATTTTTATGCTGTTATAGAATATCAGCTTAGTGATACAGTGACAAATGTCTCCACCTGGGGTTAGATTGGAGAAGTACAGTCACTCCGTTTTCCTTATCAAGCTATTCACTCCATTTCTGAGCATAGGGTGGTGATTAGGTTGTAGCAACTGGTGACGTGCATTTCTTCATGACACACTCCATCTCATCATGTCCCTTTTGTGTGATCTTCTGACCTGTGTGCCGTCAGGCTGGCCCAGTCCCAATCCACTTTGTCTCTCTGAGATAATTGATTTTTTTTAATCATACTAATTAATAAGATATTAATTAGCAAGTGTTAACCTGCCATATCTTCCTGCCTGTCATACTGAGAGTGACCTGGCTGAACTGCATGCTAACAAGCTGAAAGACATTAGGTGAATACAGAGATTATTGCTTGAAAATTCTGTATGTAGTTTTCACTGAGTTCAGTGTTTTTACTTCTACTTGCAATGTGATATCTATAGGTGATATATTGATTATCTGCCATTATTCATTGAGCTTTAGTTGAGTCACAAAGGCAGGTTCCACTAACCCTTAACTTGGAGTTGTTCTGTAACCTTTATTCATTGTTTTCACTTCTGGTCAGGCGGACAACAGGAAGCGGTACAAGGAAGAGGAAAATGACCATCTGGATGATCAGACAGCTGCTGACCTGGCCTGGAGCAAACACAAGCTTCTGAACGAGTCCATCATTGTAGCGCTGTTCCAGGGTCAGTTCAAGTCCACTGTGCAGTGTCTGACTTGCCATCGCAAGTCACGGACATTTGAGACCTTCATGTACCTGTCGCTGCCTCTGGCCTCCACCAGCAAGTGCTCCCTACAGGTCAGTACATATCAAACGTGAGCTGTTGACAAGCACGTAGACCGTTATCTAACGCATTCACATCACAACATTTGTTTCTCTGAATTAACAAGATTATTCTGAAAAACTGCGCAGGTGAATGAATTATGGTTCCGAGTTAAATGTAAAAGGAGTCTCAACAAGGCAATAAGGAACAGAGCTAGTAAAAATGAACATGCAAACAGTTCTATGTTTTATCATGAGTGATTATAATTTGCTGCTTTCGAGTAGGATTGTCTGAAGCTGTTCTCCAAGGAAGAGAAGCTGACTGACAACAACAAGGTGTTCTGCAGACACTGCAAAACCCACAGAGACTCCACCAAAAAACTGGAGATCTGGAAGGTCCCACCCATTCTCCTGGTGCACTTAAAACGGTCTGTAGTACAAGAATTTTTTATTTTGTCTTTTTCACTCCTCACTTTGACTTTTTGGGAAGTAAGATTAACAGGAGTGCTTTTTATGGCACTGACACTCTTTTCTGTTATGGGATGCTTCCTGCAGGTTCTCCTATGAGGGTAGATGGAAGCAAAAGCTGCAGACATCTGTAGACTTCCCTTTAGATACTCTGGACCTGGCCCAGTACGTCATCGGACCCAAACAGAGCCTGAAGAGATACAACCTTTATGGAGTGTCTGTAAGTAGAAATGAAGACTGCTGCTGTAAAGTTGTTCAATTAATTCTTTATTTATGTGTTCCTGAACATAAAAGGCCTTTTTTTTTGGTGGTGGGGGTGGATATGAGCCTCTAAACCTGAAGACTACAGTCAGACTTCAGACAAATGAGCAGCACATTAGCTCTGTTGGCTAAGTAGCTTCTGTACAAGTACATAAATGTGTTTGGTCACTAAACAGTGAGACAAAAATACTGCAAAAATTATACAGACAAGCTACACAACACATTGAGAACAGCAGCCCCGTGTTTAAGTAACAGCTGAATGTTTTCTGCTTTTCCACTACCAGAACCACTATGGAGGTTTAGATGGTGGCCATTACACAGCCTACTGTAAGAATGTCCTCAAACAGCGCTGGTACAAGTTCGATGACCACGAGGTGACTGAAATGTCCACCTCCTCTGTCAAGTCCTCTGCAGCCTACATCCTGTTTTACTCCACCCTGTGATGGTGCTGTATGGCATGAAGAAGGTGCACTACACCAAAGCAGCAATGCTTTTTCTTTTTAGAATCACAGCTCTGAGGACCTGGTGCACGCAGCTGCGGGTTAACTCGGGCGAGTGGCCGCGAGATTCTGTCTGTCCCAGAAAGGACATCGGTGCAGGCACACTGTGCAACGCTTCAGCTACTAGAGGACCCTATAGTGGTTAAAACATGCCATCTGTTCACATTACTGATCATCTAGAGACTAAACGGATGCTCCTTTAAATCTGACTTCTATACATAGTTGTGTTGTAGGGCTGACAGCTGGTTCAGATGCTCTTCGCTCTCATTTCTTTGGCACTCGGTGTGGATGGCAGTATCGCAGACCTGATTTCCAGCTTTCTTGTACTGTGCATACACAGGATTAACAGTTAGGTGGCATGTACATACCTACCAACGCTGATGTTGCACATTAATAATGTAAATACTTAAGGGCAAGGTATTTATCTGTTAAGTGACCAAATTATTATTTTTTTCTTGAAAGTAGCAGCCATCATAATATCACCATATTCATAAAGGCAAACCGTGTGTTTTAGGGGTTTATCTGTATAGCCTTCTGCTGTTTATTAAATGGGGGGATTAAAGAGACTGTGACTGACTTATAATTTTTTTTTTTTTTTTTTAATTCTTCCTGAGGAAAGAAGGGAGTTCAGATTGTTTGTTCATATTAGCCACATTCTTGCACTTATCCAATATGCAATCACTTTAGGTTTTTATGTAGAACCTATTTGTTTAACAGCTGACATTTAGTGCTCAATTCAGAACGCTTTAAACTGACGCTGAGATCTTGTCACATCTTGCTCGGTTCAGCTAATAAAAGGAAACCCTGCCTACTTGTGTAAAGTTTATTGTCAGTTAAACATACTTACTCTTTACATTATTATAATCAAACACTACTTAGAGGCAGATTTACCAGGATGGTTTGATAATCCTGTTTGATTCATACCAGTGGTCTTTGGTTTTTATTTGTGGGAGGGTTGGTTAGATTTTTTTTTTTTTTTTTTTATTCCTTTCATGTTTTGTTTAGTATTGAGCTGGAAATTTGAAAAAATGAGAAACTGATCTTTGTCACGTATATGAGTGTGTTGGTGTCAACATATGCTGCCTGACTGACTGACTGGCTGACTGTGAAAGGCAAGCACAACGCAAGCTGAATATTATTTTTTCAGAATGGACCAGAGATCTTAAGGGGCCGGATTAGACTCTGAACTTCCTGACTGTTTTTATTGCCTCGCATGAGATCATAATCTGTTTTCATTTCACTTGTACATGTTTTTGTTTTGTTTTTTTCCTTCCTCAATGCTCTGAAAAAAGTGTTTCAGATATAACGATTATATTAATCTCAAACAACTCATATGGCTATTTATTAAAACTGCTTCAAATCAGTTTGTGCGTGTGAATGAGTGTTTCAAGATAGTTTCAGCAAATATATCATGTGCTGCCACAAAGGACTAGGGTGGACCTAATGAGCATGGCGTCCCTTTCTTCTTGTGGTCATAAGATAACATGATGGTTAAACATTAAACATTAGCACTGAACTCATAAGTCTATGTCACAGATTGTAATTTATTTCTAATAGTTATGGAGAAGCCAACAGTACAACAAGCACCAGAAACGTTGAACCAAATGCATGTGATCAGAAGCAAATTTAAGCAGCAGATTTGGACTGTTATTTGCAAAGCTCACACTCCATGGATCGTTGGCTTTTGGAAAGGCTTGCGGCTGTAGAGCAGCATGTAGGCGTTGGGAGATTGCACCTGGCTGTCCTGTAGCTCTCTGACAAACGAGTCATCAAAGCAGTGCCAGGTCTGGGCTGAGGCATGGTGGCACAGGGCTGTATAGTGACCCATGTTCAGATGACCTGTGTGGTTCTATTTTTTAAAAACAATATATATCGATCAACAGTAGATTGGGTAAAAAAAAAAACATACAGAAAACAGACCTGATGAAAACCTGATGTCCCACTAAGCCCTAAACATTAAACCCTGTGTGTATCGCAGCATTGCCTGGGTGGGCTTAAAATGGTGTGAACAGGAATGTGTCAGCACTTTGTGGAGTCTGCTTGATGATGCCAAAACAGTTCTTAAAGTTGTGGGGTCAGAACTGTTGATTTTACACTTTTTGCTTTCTTCACGACTAAAGAAGTTCAAGGACCAACTGTTTAATTTTAAAGTCTTCTACACTCTGGCCTTCTAGCGAAGTCTAGTGGAAGTAATTGTAAAATAATCAGTTTACTCTTTTTTTTTCTTCTTTTTTTTAAATGATTATTATTAAGCAAAGATTTGGGGTGGCTGTGGATCAGGAGGCAGACCAGGTCATCTACTAATGACTACTAATGAATGTTGCTGGTTCAATTCCTGGCTGCTCCAGTCTGCATGCCAAAGTATCCTTGGGCAAGATACTGAACTCCAAGCTGCTCTCTGATGCAGCTGTTGGAGTATGAATGTGTGAATGTTAGCTCGAAAGCACTCTGAAGTAGAAAAAAACAGTGTTGTAGAAAGTGCTCTGAGTGCTCAGCTAGAGTAGAAAACCGCTATATAAGAACTTATTCATAAATAAGCTAGTATGCACTTCATTCCTCTGGTTTCATGTAAATGACTTTTGTCTTAGAGCGTTCGGGGTTGGTTGCTTCTCTCATGCTCATCGGTGGTATTTTTCTCAGGCATTCCTGCAACCCCGAGTTTAACAAATGCACTTACAGTAGTTATATTTCTTCTGGTACTATCTATGCTCTTATTTTGGGGACTGTAAGATTAATGGTACTCTAGTCCAGTGGCTTTGGTGGCAGGCCTGAGCCCCAGTGGTCCCCAAGTCTGTGAAGTCTCTTAGTAAACCACAAATATGATCTCAGAAATTAATTACTTTTTCATTCAGAACCCATATTATAATCTTCTGTATGTTCACTCACCACAACAGCATATAGGTGGTATGAAGAATACGAGGCGTTCTGCACTGAGCTCGATAGAAATGGGGTCAAATCGAGCTTCATGGAGAACGCAACATTAGTCCTCAGTTTCACCTGCTTCTTCCCCTTGCAGCCAAACCTGCAGTGGAACAAACAAGTTTAGAGTTCACGCTGTTTCTTTTTTTTTTTTTTTTTTTTAAAGGTGCTATTGATTTATCTTAGTTTTCTTGTAGCTCTGGGGCACTTGGAAGCAGCAACACTTCATAATAGAATACAAAAAGAGCATTAAGTATTCATAATGCTTGCTGAATTAATGCATGCATATATACTGTACATGTTGCTTGTAGCAAAGGTCTGTTAATATTGATAAATGCTGAAGGCACTGTTAGTTTTTTTTCTTACTTACAAAAGACCAGTTATGTAATTTATGAATAAAATATTGTTTTTGGAATGTTTATTGTCTGATATTTTAGTTCAACAAACTCAGTTCTTTTAATTATTCTAATACATGATGTTGCTCATCTGACACTGTCATGACCATTGTTTCTGTAATTGTGAATTCATAAAGATCAAATTATGTTGTTTGCATGTTGTCTGCCTTTCTGTGTTGGCCATACGACAGGCCAGCAATCTGTATAGGGTGTACCCTGCCTCTCACCCTGTGACGGTTGGGATAGGCTCCAGCCCCCACGCGAACGAGGAAAGGACGGATGTTTCCTCAAGCCTACAACGCCTTCTTGCTTTTGGTTAAAGCTAATATGATAATATTAACCATATCATATGATTTGAATATGAAAGTTTTGTGCACTGCCATTCTCAAAATCAACATCAAATCTTGAAACTCAGCTTTAAAGGCAACATCGACTGAGTCCTTTAATTGCTTTAAAAAAAAATTTTTAAAAAGCACACTGCACATCTCCTGAAGATCATATGTGAAAGCCCCCGAGCAGCTGCAGTACTGAGTGGACCTTAAAGTGAGATAATACTTTTAAATGTTATGCATTCATTCCTAAAACCTGAAGATTTATCCATTGAATAAATAAATACTCTTAAAATAAAGCATCTTAAGAGATGACAATTCATTTCTACTCACCGTTTTAGGTGTAACATGAGGATCTCTGGAGGTTTGTCCAAACAAGTGAGGACTGTCGTTTCTGTCCTCATCCCGCACACTGAGCACAGCAACTGCTCTCCCCCAGTCAGGAAAGTCTGCTCAAAGAACAGTGACAGACAATCCTGCACAGCATGGAAAGAGAATGAAAGATGAGCACAGAACAGCAGGGCCGAGACCATCGATATCTAAAACGCATGCAGTCTGCACAATGTTTACAAACCTACCTGAATGGAGCACTTAAGGATGCCAGCAGGAATCGGTAGTGACAGTACAGTGAAGGCTTGTGTGCTGTACGCCTGGTGATCGCAGTGCATGCAGAGGGTTATGTATCTCAGCTGGCCCTCAAACAGACACGAGACAATGGTGCTTTCAATGGCACATTTCCTGTTCTGTTCTTGTCTCGGCTGTTGCACCGAAGAGTGCGTCTGGTGCTTTGCAACCTTGTAAAGACACACACAATCACACACAGTTATTCCTGCTGTAAGTGTGTTTTGCTGCAAAAGAGGTACAGGCAAAGTGATGGTGAAGATGTGTAGATGCTGCTGCACCTTTTTGAGGTCGTCATTGAGTGCGTTGAGGAGAAAGATCAGCAGCTCCTGCGCATCCTGCTGGGAGTAGTTGTTGAACTGGGGGAGCATGGAGCACAGCATGGACCTGGCCTCCACGGGGGCACAGCTGGAGCTTCTTCCCAGCCACATCTCCTCTAGTAGGCGGACAAACACCTCAGCAACCCGGCACTTGGACCTGCATGAACAGAGGTTAAACCACTGGGAAAACATGGCCATCAACAGTGAGTCAGAAAAAAAAAAGCTGCAAGGTCTTACTTTGCCAGCTCTTTGCGTGTGTCCTGATTCAGGAGGTGCTCCACGAGGGGCACAGTGGAACACAGACACTGTAACACAGCATTTAAGTAGCAAGAGTTGCCAAAATTGTCTAATCCACACACTCCTGGTCTGTTCCAGCCGTCCTGCAGCCTCGCTGCAGAGCTGCACCTGTGTTTATCTTTCTCCATCACCTGACCACAGCTGTTGGGGTTTGTCCTGCAAGAGCAAGAATAGAACAGGCATTAAAATTATCATTATTCCTGCATCAAAACTGAATATGAAGGGCAAAAAAGCTGATTCATCAGCATGAGGCTACATAGTTTTAACCAGGTGGTTTAAATGTTGTCACTGATCCAAACAAAACAGGAAATTAATTGGAAAAACTCCCCCATCAATTATTAACAGAAAATAATTATTAGTGGCAGCCATGATATTAATTGTTTTAAAACATCAACATTGTTTACTCTGATTGGACAACTGTACTCACATACAGCTGCGATCCATATTTTACTCCTTAAAATCTATAACGGTGGAGATGGGCTATACATTACTTCATGCACAGCACTATATTTAGTAAATGCCTCAAAGTGTGAAATGTTTCCACATCTCATTATATTCATTGTGATACTAAACTGAACTCAGCTCAGTCCGCACTGATAAGCTGATTCAATTTCAGAGCCCTCCACCATTAACCCTAAAACACATATTTGTTAAATCTAAATGCTCACAAAAATAAAATTATTAGCATTCCCTTTTTTTTTTCTGTATGACTCATTTCCTACATCAGCTAAAAGATGTAACAGAAGCACTGTAATAATCAGCAAGGCCAACCTTTGCTTTGACATATTTGTAACACTTGTCTCTTGGCATGAGCTGCTGTTCAGTCGTGGCAGAACGGGCACAGGGATGCTGCCGTCCACGGCCAGCTGAGTGGCCAGAGTCCTGGTGAACTGTGTCAGGGTGATCTTCCTTCCTGAACTCTGGCTCTGCAGAGTGTGGAGCACAAATGTGTTGATGCAGATCACGTGTAGGGTCACCCAGAGGCCTGGCAGAAAGACATCCACCACTGTTCCTTTCGGGTCTGACAGAGGAACGAGGGCAGGTCCGGTCCAACCCTGCAGGTGGGCAACAAGTTCAGACATAGACTCCTCAGATGGTGAACTCTTAACAGCGGGAACAAAATGAACAGTCAACCCTAATCCAGACAAGATGTCTGTGAGTCTTCCCTCCATCCAGGCAGACCTGTCCAGCTGAACCACGCGCCTGTGGCTGCAGAAAGGTCTCAGCAGGTGCTTGACCACCTGCTCGACCACAGATTTCTTACTCTGCCTCTGGAGCTGCTCTGGACAGTAAAGATACATGTTACAGATGAACCCCGAGCTCAGGTCACAGAGGAGGGCAAGATGAAGAGAGCAGTGGTCCTGCTGCGAGGACAGTCTGTATTTCTTCACAGCTAGGTTGGACCCTGGTGTGTGTAGGGCCTGGTAGCGCCGGGTTATGTGGCCACAGAAAGCAGAGAGGACTTCCAGCTTGTCTCCATCCTCCAGTCTGGTCAGAGACAGGAGCTTGGCCTGGATGCTGTTTCTCTTCAGCACCCCCTGCCATCCATCTAGTTTTACATTTAGCTCGGGGCCAAAGCTGCAGTTCTGTCCCACAGATAGGCTGCTTTGCAGGACTATAGAAAACCACGTTACTGCCTCAGCATACTCCTCCTCAGACAGATCTATGCTGTGCTCCCTGCTCTGGCAGTGTGACTGACGGTTTGCGCCTGCCTTCACACCAGAAGCTCTCCTGACCAGCTCCCAGATTGCTTCCCTGTCCAACACCTCCAGGAGAAGTTCTCTAGCTGTGTAGTAAACCTGGCAATTAGTACTAGTCTGAGTCTTGGTGAGAGGCTTCACCTTTTTGGACTTTTGGAAGATATTTGGTAAACAAAGGCTGTCCCTCTGCGTAGCTTCATGAGGTATCTCCACTAGGTGGCACTCCTCTGACATCCAGACGCACTCCTTCACTGACAAAGCCTTGGCTTTCATCTTTCCCTCTGCGCGCTCGGTCTAACAAAAAGACATCTCAAAACACTGATGACTTCCTCCACGATAGTCTTTTAAACGCAAACCAGTCACAGTGCAAAAGGTCAGTCACAGCACAGCAGCTGTGTCCCTGAACTGCTGCCCTGTGACCTGTTAACTTTGATGGCAAAAGGAGGAGACAACCACAGGACGAGGTGTTCATCATATCCTGTGTGGTACCCTAACAAACTGTGTGTACTTTGCATGTTCATCTGATCCTCAGGTGAAACCAACACTCATGAGAATCCGCTGTTAGTTAAATCACCAGGGATCCGCAGCAGCCAGACAACCGTGTCTTGGCAACGCAAACGCAGCGCTCGTGACGCGCTTCTGTCCTCTTGTGTGCGTGACTTCAGGGTTTAGCCTGACATTTAGCAAACGACTCAGAAGCTAAGGGAAAACCTGTTGCTTTACAGTGTAACTGTCAATCATTGTTTGAGCTGCATGCAGTCACTCAGAGACGCCACTAGATGGGGCTCTGTGGGGAAGAAAAGCAGCTTTTGGAAACCTCTAGTCTGTTTTCAATTTATTTTCTTTTTAAATCACCTGATCAGGTATGGCAGTTTATCCTCCCGTGATCTGCCATCACTGATGCTGCTTACTGTTGATGGCATCCAACAGGCCCCTCACTCCACTCACAAGCCCTTTCACTCATATAGCCCTATATCAGAATTTGCTGCAACAGCCCTTATGTTGCACAGTACTCGAGCTTATTTCTAAAGGCTTGATATTAGGCCTGGATAACTCCTGCTGCAAAACAGTGACAGGGACGGTAATGGAAGTAGATAAAGCCATGGCTTTGATGTGTCATATGGGTGGGGTTCAAGCAAAGTGCTTATTAAAAAACCTAATGCAAACTATAATTGTGAATAATGCCAAAAGTATTCACTCCCCCATCCAAATCATTGAATTCAGGTGTTTCAATCACTTCCATGACCACAGGCGTATACACCAAGCACCTAGGCATGCAGACTGCTTCTACAAACATTTGTGAAAGAATGGGTCGCTTTCAGGAGCTCAGTGAATTCCAGCGTGGTGGATAGGATGCCACCTGTGCAGTCCAGTTGTGAAATTTCCTCATTACTAAATATTCCATAGTCAACTGTTAGTGGTATTATAACAAAGTAGAAGTGATTGGGAATGACAGCAACTCAGCCATGAAGTGGTAGGCCACATAAAATTACAGAGTGGGGTCAGCGGATGTTGAGGCGCATAATGCACAGAGGTCTCCAACTTTCTGCTGTAAATCACTACAGACGTCCAAACTTCATGTGGCCTTCAGATTAGCTCAAGAACAGTGTGTAGAGAGCTTCAACCACCAGCTGACAAAACAGATGATGTACAGCTTGAGATTTTTTAGAAGAAAGAAGTTCATCCATTTTTTTACACTTTAAATTTATTATTGAAAATGACTGAAAACAAATAAACAAACAAACAAAAAAACAGTCATATAATTTCATTTTTTGTTTTCCGGTCTTGTAAAATATTCTGGCTTTGTAGCCTATAGGAACAGACCAGGAAGCTGCAAACAGTTTGACCTGTTTCCCAAAGAGAAGATCAGCTGAAGCAGTACAAGTCAAGGGCAGCAACCCATGACCTACAGCAGAAACAGGGAAAGATGGGTAATGGTGACACCACTTTAGACTCGTGGATTTAAAGGCAACGATGGCATTTCCTACAGGCAAAGAAATGAAATAAAGCTACCACAACTGTAACACTCCTTTTTTTTTTTTTTTTAAATGTTACTCTGAATAGGTTTTTTTCACATAGTAAGGAGCCTTGACATCTACAGCTACAAATGCTGGTAAGTCATTCAAAGAGTTTGAAACTTTACAGGAATGATTACCTAAAAAGTTTCCAGGAATGATTAGTGAAACATTAAATACACCACCAAGTCGTACACCTTGTGCAATCTAGCTAGGTCAGCTGCCTCTGTCCTATCCATGATGGTGCATATGTAGGCAGGCATGGTTTCAGTTGAATATGTTCCCATTAAACAGAGATTTAATATTTAACATTGCACTGGCGCAACTAAGTTCCTCATGGGTAACAAATTAAAGGGAACAGAGAAAAACAAGTTTCTTAGGAAGTGCCACAATCTGCCACTTGGACATCTTTGGTGTACTTTGGCATGATTCTGTTTGTTTCCAAAGGATGTTTCCATACAGGAGCAGTGGCCCCCTTCAGCTCACTTTTCATCCTGCAAGAAACTGCTCTGCTGTTTATCACAGGATAAATATGATTTGCGCTGTTTTGGACAAGTGGATCCAAACTGTGCCAGCAAAATGCCCCCTGAAGCATAACAGAGCCACCAGATCCCCTCACTGCAGAGGGTTAATGGATTGGGTTTTTTCCTTTAATTTGTCAACCCTCTGTGTAAGCACTGGTGTTGCTTCTGCTGCTTTTCTAACCAGTAGGTGGTAAAGGTTGGATCCAGAGGTGAAGGTGTGATTTCCTGGATTAGGTTCATTAACCTCAGTGACATTGGTGTTGTTATTCCACAGATCCTGATACAATAGCACTGAATCAGTTCAATAAAGTCTGTTCACTTTCAGCCAAATTATTCAGCCAACACTCTGTGTTTTGACAAAACATGTATTTGGCTTCGCTAGATCTGATCCAACATTCGCCATATGTGAACAGATAATCTGCTCAAAACCCTAATCACAGATAATATTACGAGCGATTTGGCCGTGAAACGCAGATAAATTTGGCAGCGAGGACGAAAACAAGAGGCGTTGTACCCTGATCTAAATTGCAAACACGCCTCATAAGTACTCGTGTTCACTTCAGAACAATCCTGCTATCTATTCTCATAACGTAAAGTTCGCCTGTTGTTTTTTTCACCTGTACCCCACAAAAGTATTTGCAAATGAAGATTTAATTCTTCACACTTTTTGTGAGAAAACGGCACAACTCTAACCCACGAGATGAATTTTAAACATCTTTTTTCCACGGCACAGCTAAAGTATATTCCGAGTGTCGTGATAATACCCTGCCTTCTGTCATCGGGGGTGGAAGAATCACACAATTACCTCGAGGGCTCTGGAAGCTCTCCTGCATAAATCATATCCACTTTAAGCTCCAAATATGTTAATCCATTAATATCAAAGGGCATCTTCTCTCCTTCGGCACACCCTTTAAGCTTTGTGTAATTTCTGATCTAAGAACCTGTTCATTTAGACCCAAAGAAACATAATCAAACATCCACTGTTAAGGGATGTGTTTCAGTCTGAAGTGGCCACTTCACGTCTCCCACACAGCTAGTAATAGAAAAAAACAAAAAACAAGAGGTGATGATTTTATTTCATGTAGGAGTTTGAAGGCGATAGTTTGCATTGTAACACCACTCAAAGAAGACATTATTCCTCCTTCTCCTTTGTTCTATTTGTGATTGATGACGAGTCAGAAAGCTGCCAGCCCTGTGCTTCTGGAAATCTCTCCCGTTGTCTGCAAAATACATGAACACACATTTTTAAAAATAAATAAATAAAAAGCTAAAATCATAGAGTTCTTGGTGACTTGGTGGCGTGCAGATTTTAAAAGATTTCTTATGACATATGGCCAGAAACGTTTACTACAAGGCTCCAGCAGGTTGAGTCAGACAAATCAGGTGAAGATAATCCAGAGTTGTCTCTTCATTCGAAAATCAGAGGACATTTCTTTTTGAAACATTTACAGGATTTTGGAGTTTGTCCAACATCACTTATACTAAAAAAATATCCAGTTTCATGAAAGAAGTATTTTTAGGAAACACATCCCTGACAGCACTCATTTTAAATCAGAATAGAAATGCTTTTCTTTAACATCATTGTTATTTAAGCTACAGTGTTGTGCAGACATCTGGAGTCGCCCCCTCATTTCTTTATATTTTGTTAGAAAAATCAAAAATAATTGAAATGAGTTATGTGCAAACATACATGGAAATACAGCAGTCAAAAACAGAGTTTGTACAATTCTAACGAGATTGAAACTCAATATCTGGTATGACACCCTTTATTCTTCAAGACAACCTGAACTCTCTGAGGCAGCTTTCTTCTCAGTTCTTCTTGAAGGACATTCAAAGCTCTTCTTTGGATGTTGGCTGCCTTTTGTTCTGTTCTCTGTGTGTGTGTGGGGGTTTTTTTTGTTTTTTTTTTAATCCAGGTATGCTTTTACTGCATTGGCAGTGTGTTTGGGGGACCTTGTGATGCTGAAATATAAAGCCATTGCCAATCAGACCAGACACTTTCCAGATGCTATTGCGTGGTGGTTCAAGATATGACTCATCACACTTTACCAAGTTACTGACGGTCCATCCATCCATTCTCTTCCGCTTATCCTATTCAAGGTCGCGCGGGTGGGGTGGGGGTGGGGGCTGGAGCCTATTGCAGCTAACATAGGGCGAGAGGCAGGGTACACCCAGTACAGGTCGCCTGCCTGTCACCATTCACACTCACATTCACATCTGTGGGCAATTTAGAGTGACCATTTAACCTAATCCCAGTAAGTGCATGTCTTTGGACTGTGGGAGGAAACCGGAGTACCTGGAGGAAACCCATGCAGACACGGGGAGAACATGCAAACTCCACACAGAAAGGTGTGGATTGTGAATTATCTTGTTGGTGCAAAAATACTATTTTATATCTGTCAAATTGTGTGATCTTTGGCATTTTTCATAAATTCCATCAAAGAAATGAGAACAAATGATGTGTTTTTGCAGCAGAACAAAGTGCCTAAAGATGCAATTTGAAGCTGGTTCTTTGCTGAGTTTTCTGTTATGTGTAGACACAACACTGGTTCAGTCCTTGAGTTTGGTGCCTTTTTTATGTTTGAATGATTCATAAGTCAGTTTTAAGTGGCTTAACATGGAAAACATTCCCGTGAAAATGGTCAGGTACAAGGACTGGACTGAAAATTAGTGAGCAGCCAGTGTCCAAAAAAAACTTGGAAAGAGCTTCAAAAAGCTGGAGAACTATCGCTCAAGACTACTTTTAAAAATGACAAGAGTCTGGCTCACTGGAAGCAAAATATAAAGAAAGGAGTGGCTCAAAGCCCTTGCATAGTAGTGTACTGCAGGGGTTTAAAACTAGAAAAAGCATCGCATTATGAATAATGAAAAACAAGTACCCCCTAATTTTTCACTTTCTGTTAATGTAAAAATTTTGTCTGTGCTTAATTATGGTGTTATTGTTTATGTACATGCTTGACTCTCTCACAGGGTGTTGTGATTTATCACAGGCGATTCTTTCCTTACTCATCATTGCATCTTATATGAAAAAGTGGGGATGGATAAAAGTGTCTACTGCAAAGACTGCCTGCTTACCTCTGCTCCTTGATTGAATTTGAACACAGTGCTTACAGTGGCAGGTCACAGGACACTTTAACATTAGCTGTACCTCTGATTCACTCTGAACCTTGAAAAACTGGATGTAAATGCTTTGCTGCCTATAAATGGAATGAAGTACAAAAAGCCATGAAGCGAGAATCTTTGATTTCACTTGAACATTTTTAAAGGTTAAATTTATTTTTCTGCGACTACTCTTGCCCATGTTTTTCTTACTTTCTGATCATATATAATGTGTCATTTTATCATGTGTATGTCTCAGTTTTTGTATCTTTTTTGTAAACAAGTCTCTCTTGATTTCAACAGAACTACCTGTTTGAATAAAGCAGCGGTTCCCAAAGTCAACAGTGCTGCAGCCCACTTAAAAACCAGAAAATCCCATGTCCCATAATACATTACACAATAATACATTTATATAACTATTGTAACTATGCACTCACATTCACATGTCTGTCTCTCTGTGTTGGCCCTGCGACAGGCTGGCAACCTATACAGAGTGCACCCTGCCTCTCGCCCTATGTTAGCTGGGATAGGCTCCAGCCCCCCGTGACCCTGAACAGGATAAGCAGAAGAGAATGCATGGATGGATGGCTGGATGTAACTATGCATACTTGTGTGTAATTTTTAAACTGAATTTCTGTTATTACTGCGGGCCACCTGCAGTACCTTCACGACCCACCAGGGGGCCAATGCCCACACCTTGGGAACCACTGGACTAGAGCACAATAATAATAATTAGAGAAATATTTTGGCACAAGTCTTTGGCTTAACTAGCTTCCTTCAGTTTGTTATGAAGGAAGATGGGTTATGTATTTGTCACTTAGAAGGCTGTAAAACTGACAATGATTCAGACCTCAGGCTTGGATAAGCATTAGCAGTTCAGATGTGACCTATTTTACATGTCAACAAAATGGTTCCTGTTACAAAAGTCCAAAAAATTTGCCCTCCTTCTCTGCGGTTTTTACTCTGTCAAGCCAACCAGTTGGCTTCTGGCTATATATTTGCTGCCCCTGATCTTACTTAAGAAGTCTGGTGTGAGAACTACTCAGATCAAAGTTTTCCTTAACTAGTAAATGTTGTTTTAGTTCCTGGATTGAAAAAAAAGACAATATTTACTGTGAAATGTAATTGGAGAAGATAAATAAAGTAGAACTCACGAACAGATGGGAATATTTGCAAAAAACTAAATCACATAAACGTCATTAGAGGTGTTCTTTTACAAGGAACAAATTGTCTTTTTGTCCCTGTGCTCTTGAACCAGGATGTTCACACATTTATGAGCAGTGCAAATGTATAGCAATAAAAAGGCAAAGTGCACCACTGTGAGCATGAGAGTGTGGAACTGCATGTAAAAGTATTACTCTTGTCACTTCTGTGGTGGAAATGCATTAGCCAGATACAAAGTGTACAGTGTAATGTGCATGAAAGTCTGCTAAACTGAACTGTCTGTGTGTCTTTAATGAGAAAAGTCCACTTCCTGAACAAGGTCAGCAGTGTTTTGGAAAAAATGAGGCAATGTTATTGTGGCAGGAATGTATGCAGGTTTCTTTTTTTTTTTTTTCTTTTTTTTTGAGCACTGCTTGGAAAACTGGCCACAGTGTGGAAAATGATGACTGATAAGTGTCTCACTTTCTCGCTCTCTCATTTTCATGCTCAGCCACATGAAAGCAGACCTGAGGCCATTCTCAGTCAAAGGTTTGGGATCACTAAAATAAAAGTCCCTTTTTGATAGAAAAGTTTTGATTTTTGTTTAATTAAACCATAAATTAATCAGAAATTATGTAAATAACAATTAATGCCAAATGGAATCACTGCCACAACATTAAAACCACTGTCATAAGCTGAAAAACAGTGATTATCCTCTGATCCTCCCCTCTGCTGGGATACTTTGGGTCCTGGCACTCTGATATCTAAACATTGTTTCAGGCCAAGCACGTACTCCCCAGTGGTAATGGCACACCCCGGTGGCAGCAGGCTTGCCCAGTAGGACATTGTTGACCTGGCTTCCAAATATCTCAGATGCCAGTGCAAAAACATCAGTGGGATGCACTGAAACAAACCCAATCTATGGAGGTTCCACCCCACAGCCCACAGCACCCAAAGGCTTTGCTGCCAATGACCCCTGCTGGACACCACAAAGCAACCCCAGGGGTCATGTGCACATGGGCGAGAACTCTTTTTTTTTTAGCATGAAGAAGGCCTACATAATATTTAATATTTTAGTTGATGGGTTACAGCACTCACAAAAACAGCAGTCTCGAAGTCAGCAGTAGTTAGAGTTTTGAAAAAAGTGCCACTTCTGAGGCCAAGCAGTAAAAAAATGAAAAAGATTAAGATGGGCAAAAGAGCACAGTTACTGGACAGCGGAAGATGTGCCTTTATATTTAGAAGTCTGCTTAGAATACCAGGCTCTCGTAGACAGCTGCTGAATGCTGACATTGAGACTGGTACTTTGTTGGTGCATTTTAATGAACCTCCTAGTTGAGAACCTTTGAGGTGCCTGTTTCTCAAACTAAAGACTCTGATGCACTTGTCTTCTTGCACAGCGGTGCTTCAAGGTTTCCCACTTCTATTTTTTTCTGGTTAGAGATGGTTTGCTGTGATGAGAATTTTGCCAGTGTGTGAAATACAGTCTTTTTAGTTTTAGCCAGTTCCCTGCATGGAAGTTTTTAAAACTCTAAGGAGTTTCAGAAGGACGTTCTTTTTTTTTTTTTTTAGCTATTTTGAGATTGTAATCATACCCATACAGGCGGATGATTTAATTATTAAGTTGCAGAACGCAATGTGCCATTGGAACATAGGAGTGTTATATTCCATTAAAAATCTTAAATGTTTTATAATTAATCATTTCATAAATCATTAATTGATCAGTATTGTGTATTATTTACAGAATTCCAATCAAGTCCATGTTCTAGTGGATATAAACAAATGTGCTTTTCTTCCATAAACAAGGACATTTAAAAGAAATGAAAGAATTGATCATAATCTACTGTAGTAGAGATTTTGAATAATAAATTATTTGGCATTTAGATTCTGATGGTATGATATAAGACAGGACAACTGAGAGTCGGAAAAGCAGAAGGACAGAAGAGCACTGAGATTTAAAGCACTGTGAATAGAGGCGGATTTTCTTTCACAAGACAAGACAAGAGCAAGACTGGACCAGAGTGATGACGGCAGAACTGAGTTTGACAGCGTGGGAAGGTGGAAGTACTAGACCAATAGACTAGAAGCCCAAATTCCCAGGAACGTTGGCAGATGAGGGAATACAGAGCTTCCTTATTGAACTGGCCCATAAGCTTCATTTCACCAGAAAAACAATATGATTGAGTAACGTGCAAACAACACAAAGCACATAATAACACAAAATGTGACAAAAAAAAATCAGAAGCAGCGAGGAACCATGAATACCTTTTCTAATGCAAAGATTCAATCCACCCACAAAACAAAAAGAAAGAAACAAACAAACAAAACAAGAGCAATTTAAAAGCACTGAACTAACTCCACTCCAAGTTCCTAGATACCAGTCAGAAGATAGTGTGCACAGGGTATCTGCGGGGGGAAATATAACACAAAGTGTGCATTTATGACTCAGCATACCTCATTTAAAACACTGTCTTCTAAAAGATTCTTTTTTCAGACTTGATTGAACTGATTATGAGTGAGCAGCTGGCATGGTAAGAATCTGTAAACTTCATAATACCTCAATTTTAGTCCAACACACCAGATGAGTCCTTCTCAGGAAATCTTTTCATTTTCTTTGTAGACATGCTGGGTAGTGAGGAAAATCCCCCAAAATGTATACCAGAGATATTATAAGAGAGAGAGATAGCACTCAAAGAGTCCTAGATCAAGATTTATGAGAGAACTGTGGAACAGAAAAGATGGCGATAGAAGAAAAGTCCATCCATCCATCCATTTTCTTCCGCTTATCCGGGGCCGGGTCGCGGGGGCAGAAGCCTAAGCAGAGAAGCCCAAGCTTCCCTCTCCCCAGCCACCTCCTCCAGCCCATCCGGAGGGACCCCAAGGCGTTCCCAGGCCAGCCGAGATACACAATCTCTCCAGCGTGTCCTGGGTCTACCACGGGGCCTCCTCCCGGTGGGACATGCCCGGAACACCTCACCCAGGAGGCGGCCAGGAGGCATCCTAATCAGATGCCCGAGCCACCTCAACTGGCTCCTTTCGATGTGGAGGAGCAGCGGCTCTACTCCGAGCCCCTCCCGGATGGCCGCACTCCTCACCTTATCTCTAAGGGAGAGGCCAGCCACCCTTCGAAGGAAACTCATTTCTGCCGCTTGTATTCGCGATCTTATTCTTTCGGTCACTACCCAAAGCTCGTGACCATAGGTGAGGGTAGGAACGTAGATCGACCGGTAAATCGAGAGCCTCGCTTTTACGCTAAGCTCCCTCTTCACCACGACGGACCGGTGCAGCGTCCGCATCACTGCAGAAGCAGCCCCGATCCGCCTGTCGATCTCCCGTTCCCTTCTCCCATCACTCGTGAACAAGACCCCGAGATACTTAAACTCCTCCACTTGAGGCAAGAACTCGTTCCTGAGCCGGAGATGGCACTCCACCCTTTTCCGGCTGAGGACCATGGCCTCAGACTTAGAGGTGCTGATTCTCATGCCAGCCGCTTCACACTCGGCTGCGAACCGTTCCACTGCGAGCTGGAGGCCCCCCCGTGATGAAGCCAACAGAACCGCATCATCTGCAAAAAGCAGAGATGTGACTCTGAGGCCACCAAGGAAGAAGCCTTCCGCCACCTGGCTACGCCTAGAAATTCTGTCCATAAAAATTATGAACAGAATCGGTGACAAAGGGCAGCCCTGACGGAGTCCAACACCCACAGGAAACAAATCCGACTTATTACCGGCTATACGGACCAAGCTCTCACTGTGGTTGTACAAGGAATGAATGGCCCGCAACAATGGGCCAGACACCCCATACTCCCGCAGAACCTCCCAAAGAACACCCCGAGGAACACGGTCGAATGCCTTCTCCAAGTCCACAAAGCACATGTAGACTGGTTGGGCAAACTCCCACGCACACTCGAATATCCTTGAGAGGATAAAGAGCTGGTCCAGCGTTCCACGACCAGGACGAAAACCGCAT
The DNA here is from genome assembly GCF_007364275.1 of Archocentrus centrarchus. NCBI lineage: Eukaryota > Metazoa > Chordata > Actinopteri > Cichliformes > Cichlidae > Archocentrus > Archocentrus centrarchus. The sequence continues at coordinate 8,294,234 of NC_044348.1, read as the reverse complement.
TGTTCCTCCTGAATCCGAGGTTCGACTAACGGACGCACCCTCCTTTCCAGCACCCTGGCATAGACCTTACCAGGGAGGCTGAGGAGTGTGATCCCCCGAAAGTTGGAGCACACCCTCCGGTCTCCCTTCTTAAAGATGGGGACCACCACCCCGGTCTGCCAATCCAATGGCACTGCCCCAGATCTCCACGCGATGTTGCAGAGGCGTGTCAACCAAGACAGCCCTACAACATCCAGAGCCTTCAGGAACTCAGGGCGAATCTCGTCCACCCCAGGGGCTCTGCCACCAAGGAGTTGTTTAACTACCTCAGTGACCTCACCCCCAGTGATGGTCAAGTCATCCCCCTCATCCCCAGACTCTGCTTCCACTACAGAAGGCGTGTCAGTGGGATTCAGAAGGTCCTCGAAGTATTCCTTCCACCGTCCGACTATAGCCTCAGTTGAAGTCAGCAGCACTTCACTTTAGAAGAAAAGTGAAGTTACTTAAACTGTTATTCATCTGAACAAGGACCCCTATGGAAGAAAGATCATTGGAACAGTTTATCCAGTCCAGAATAGGGTTACCGGGGCCCCACCCTGGAACCAGACCTGGGGAGGATGATCGAGGGAGAGCTCCTGGTGACCAGGTGCACAATGTGTGTCAGGCAGTGGCCAAGGGGGTGGAGGCCCTGGCAGACCGATCCCTGGCTATCGAGGCTGGCTATTGGGACATGGAATGTCACCTCTCTGGTGGGGAAGGAGCCTGAGGTTGAAAGATAATGGTCAGATATAGTTGGCCTCACCTCAAACCATGGTCTGGGCTCTGGAAACAGTCTCCTGGAGGGGGGCTGGACTCTGTTCCAGTCTGGAGTTGCCCTCGCTGAGAGGCAGCACGCTGGGGTGGATATCCTTGTATCTCCTCAGCTTGCTGCCTATATGTGGACAAGAGGGACAAGAGGTGGACAAAGGCTAGGGAATGGGTCCTAACTGCTGTTTGCACTTATGCACCAAATAACAGTTCAGAGTACCCAGCCTTCTTGGAGTTGCTAGGTAGAGTGCTCCATCCGGTGACTCTGTCTGTCTGTCTACTGGGAGACTTCAATGCTCACATGGGCAACGTGAGACCTGGAGGAGCGTGACTGGGAGGAAGAGCCTACCTGATCTGAACCCGAGTAGTGTCCTGTTATCCTATTATGGAAAAACCAGTTTGTCCATAACTAACACCGTGTTTGAACATAAAGATATCCATAAGTGTACGTGGCACCAGGACTATCTAGGTTGCAGGTCGATGATCGATTTTGTAATCGTATCATCAGATCTGTGGGTGTATGTTCTGGACACTTGGGTGAAGAGCTGAGCTGAGCTGTCAACTGATCACCACCTGGTGGTGAATTGGATCAGGTGATGGACAGACCTATTTCACCTAAACAAATAGTGAGGGTGCACTGGGAATGCCTAGCAGAGGCCCCAGTCCACCAGATTGTCAACTCCCACCTCTGGCAGAACTTCAACAGCATTCTGAGGGAGGCTGAGGACATTCAGTCCGAATGGGCCACCATTGTTGAGGCTGCTGCATGGAGCTGTGTCTGCAAGATGTTTGGTGCCTGTCGTGGTGGTAATCCCTGAACCAGATGGTGGTCACAGGAGGTGAAGGGAGCCATAAAGCTAAAAAATGAGTCCTATCGGGCTTGGTTGAGACTTCAGAGACAACAGATGGGTACCAGCAGGTGGGGTGGAATGCAGCTCAGGCAGTGGCTGAAGCAAAAAGGAGGAGTTCAGTGAGGCTATGAAAAAAGACTTTCAGACTGCCTCGAAGCAATTTTGGCAAACCGTCAGGTGACTCAGGAGGGGAGAGTGATGCTCTACTTATACAATGTATAGTGTGGCTGGGGCACTGCTGACTTCAACTGAGGATATATTCGGGCGGTGGAAGAATAGTTCAAGGACCTCCTTAATCCCACTGATATGCCTTCTGTCACGGAAGCAGTCTGGGGATGAAGGGGATGATTCGTCCATCTCTGGTGGTCACTGAGAATTCTAGGTGCAGCCAAGTGGTGGAAGCCTTACACCTTGGCGGCCTCAGAATCTCATTTCTACTTTTTGCATAAGATGTGGTCCTGTTGGCTTCATCAGGTGGTGGCCTCCAGCCCACACTGGAGCAGTTTGCACCCAAGTGTGAAGCAGCAGGTATGAGAATTAGCACCTCTTAGTCTGAGGTCCTCAGCCGGAAAAGGGTGGAGTGCCCACTCCAGATCAGGGACGAGTTGCTGCCCCAAGTGGAGGAGTTTAAGTATCTTGGAGTCTTGTTCACGAGTGACGGGAGATGGGAGTGGAAGATTGATGGATAGATTGGGGCTGTGTCTGCAGCGATGAGGGAGGTAGACAGCTCCCTCACCTATGGTCACAAGTTTGGAAGAGGTGGCTGGCAAGAGGGAGGTCTGGGTTTCTCTGCTTAGGCTGCTGCCCCCACGACCAAGCCTTGGATAAGTGTAAGAAAATGGATGGATGGATGGATAAAACCTTCTAAAACTTATTAAAGTTGAAGAAATTTAAAGCTGTTTTTAATGAAAATTGGCCAGTGATTCCATACATGCTGGAAATAAAAGGTAATTTAGATCATTCTTCAGAATAACTGCCCAAATAAGGAACCAGAAGCATTTCAAAATCACCTTATTACTACAATCTGTGTTAGTATGATGTAATCTTTTGATTGTACAAGAAAGCAAAATGTCATATTTTGGCCTTTCCATTGCTTATGCACACACAGAAGAAAACTGTTTCATTATGGAACCTCTTCAGCTAAATTGCTTGTCTCTGTATAATAAATGGGCTTCACTGGGAACAGCTGTTGCTACTCTGCAGGCACGGGGAACATTTTGTCATGAGGACTCTGTGAATATCAATGGGCTTTTAGGATGTTTTTCCCTGATTGAGAGCGCATTATTAATATTATGTTAGCTGCTGTTGTTTATTGCAGCATCTCCAAAAGTGCTCGAGTCTAAATGAATGCTGATGCATTTTTCTTAAAATGACTAGTTGCATATGACTTTGAAATATCCACTTTTGACATATTCCTTCTTGTGGGTGATGTTTTGGATTTACAGTTTTAAAAAAACACTTAAAGACTTAAAGACCACTGTGATTTTTTTTCCTCCAGCAGGAACCTCTAAAGCATTACTTCTTAAACATTTTCTCCTTTAGGAGGCCAAAAAGGGGTTTATACGCCACCACCACAGAATGATTGATTTAATTTTCAGTACTGGAGAAGCAGCCAAGCTGGACTGTATTAAAATAAAATGCATGAGGCTCATTGCAAATTTTTGTTCCCCTCCACATAAGTGCCTCAAAGTTTCAGAAGCACTGGTCTTAAGAATGAAGAATCTGCAACTCTGATGTTAAAGCTCAGAAATGATACACTGATATCAGTGGTCAGGACGCACTGTAATTTTGGCAGGAGTTAAGGCTTTCAAAGCAGCAATGTCTATTTATAAATGCACTTTGTGTTCTAACTTTAGTGTCCGGTGCTCAGCACAACTCTGGTCTGAATATGGACACACATTCTGACACCGTGTAGCCATAATGAGTAACCTCGAGTTGTAGTAGATAACTGCTGGAAGCTTTGTCCCCATGTTTGTTCAACTGCAGCGCAAGACCTGCAGTGCCAAACAGGTCATCACATTTATACAAGGTATTTTAGTCCTCTCCATTGGAGGAAATTCTACGGAAGCTTAAGCAGTTCCTCATCACTTTTAATTGGCCTCCTGGGAAAGAGAATAGCCTTCACGACCTTGAATTAGGAAGCAATGTGGTAAGCTACTGTCAGCTGATGGGTGGTGCATTGAGCTGCTTATCTTGCTGCTGCTGGATTTTATTTTTAACCTGGTGACACCTGACAGGCCCAGGATATGAGGAACACCTCAGGGGGAGAGGGATGAGTGGCAGTTAGTAGAAGAGGTATCGCATGAAAGTGAGGTACGTATGTGAAAATGCTCACAGTAGAGGCTTGCGGGAGAGAGGAAGGATGGGGGTTAGTTTCGTGATGGGGAGGCCTGCGTGATGTTGGAGCGAAGGATGACAACTGAGAAGACCAACACAGAAAAACAGAGAAACACATAGCTGCAGTAAAAAAATTTGGAGAGGGAAGATGTGGAATGAGAACTTGTGGTGGAAAGGGTGTTTTCTTTGGCCTACATTTGGTTGTTGGGCACGCCTCGCACTCTTTCACTTGATGCAAATCAGGTGTTAGCTTTCATCTCAGTATTCAAGCAGGGTTTAATCACAGCGGCTGAGTCTTGTGTCGTTACCAGGAAGGCAGAAAAACAAGACAGAGCTGGCCTAATTTTTTCGCAGCAGGAAGTAGCTGCAGTGAAAAATCCAAGCCCAGCTGTAGCTGATTATTGCAGGACAACTGGTTCAAACCTTTGCGCCACAATTTTTTTTTCTCTCCCTGTAGTGGTAGATTTGCTTAAATTACAGCCTCTGGTCTGCTCAGTGAATTGTGCACTCTGTAAGGCAGTTTTAAACCAGTTTGCCCTCAGTGGGAAAACAATCTATTAAGAAAAACATTGCAGTTCACAACAAACACATTTTAGAAGAGAGGCAGCAGAGGCTCATGGGCTCAAGGTTAGAGACATGCTTAACTGGGCAAAACAGTCTCTGGATTATTATACTTTATACTTAATTTCATTTTGTACATCACAGTCAATGCTTGAAAAATGGAGATTTCGAGAAAAAGGTTTCACACTCCGTTTTGTAAAGAAAAAGTGTGTTTACATTTACTTGTATTGTAAGGTGGGAGAGCCCCCTCCCCCCTTTATTACTGTAAAGTACAGTGAAGAAAAAAAAGGCACACAAGCACTGCAAATCATGTTAGACTATCAGTACCAAAAGTTAGAAGTAAACAAGGGGTTTATGTGTGTGCAATAGTGTATCACAGGACAGCCTGTCACGCAATCGACCTCACACCCAGTGCTCTCCCTTGCAGTGTAATGGAGGAATAACCGCCGTGTATGCCGCATCCATCCTTTCTGTTGCCTTTCACTTGCTACACCACAACGCTGCTCTTCCTCTTCCATGGGCGGGCTGTTTTCCTGTGATATGTTCATCCAACTGTTGCACTCAGGTTCTATAAATATCTTTTACAACACTCATATTCATGACTTGGTGAATAATGGCATCAGCAAATTTTGACAACTAGATAAACTGTTCTGCATGTGATGGCATACACAACGGAGTTTGGTCTGGAGTTTGAGCACACCCTCTGGGTGGGGTCGTTCTGTGTGGAGTTTGCATGTTTTCCCCGTACTTGTGCCTGCATGGGTTCTTTCCAGGTACTCTGGCTTCATCCCACTCAAAAGGCATGCTTGTTAATCAAGATGTGAGTGTGAACGGTGTCTTTTTTTAGCCCTGCAATAAACTGGTGACCTGTCCAGGATGCACCCTGCCTTTTGCCCTATGACAGCTGGGATCCAGCCTCACTGTGATCTTATTTGTTTATGAGTGGATGGATGGATGGATAGTGTAGACAACTTTGCTTAGTGATTTGCCATAATGTTTTAAAAGATTTTCAAATATAAATGCTTCCTCCTTTGCACAAGTACTAACCTGTTTAGGTTTTAAAAATGTCATTTAAGGGAAAGACATGCAGGCGGATGGGCAGCGGGCTGGGACTCGAGCCTGTTCCACCGCTGAGCCACCCAGGTGCCCCTAGAAGCACCACTTTTAATGTGAGCCAAACAAGATCGTTTTTGCCCATTTACATACAAGATCAATATTAAAACACTACCGGACACATTTTAGGAAACACTTAAAATAAATAAATAAATCCCCTCTATCCTGTGTGATTGATCCCAAAATTGGCTGTCAGGGTAACTTTGACGATGTCACAACCTACCAAAACTCATTATTTCACCACCATCTGATTTCGTCAAGATCATCCTAACAGGAAGTTTGGAAATGTAATAAAACTGCGTCAGTATTGCAGAACAGACTGTAGAACGGAAAAGTACTCATCGTGTAATCCTGCTCGTTTCTCTGTAGCATTTTATGTGAGAAGCAGGTGGAAACCAAGTTAGCAACTTTGAAATATGGTAGAGTCGACCAGAGCTACATTTAGCTGATGATTCAAAGCCCCGTGTCCCCAGCACTCCCAGTGAAATTCAGTCTGCCTACTTGGACTTTAAAAGTAGAATGAAGATGTGGCAGCACTTCTTCTCCAACAAGGATCTCACAGCTATGCTGTTAAACTTCTACTTAAAAAAAAAAAAGAAGAAAACACCACTAGGTGTATGACAGAGCCATCGCCAATCAAAAACAAGAGAAGGCCAAACTCTCTGCCAGTAAATTTTATTGAGATATTTTGTAGAACAGGGGAACCAATGATTACAAAAAAAGTCCATAAGTGTTCTACATGCTACACCTTAACCTAATTTCATCATGCTTGCCTGGAAAAAGTACATAGAAATGTAACAAACAAACAAAAAAAAGTACAATTAAAACTGACATATATTATACTCACCATTAACTGTACTTTTAATGTACCTTTCTCTTGCCTCCATGCAATTTTTTACATTTGGATAAAAAAAAATTAAGACTCTTGGGTGCTTCTTTAAACCATAAAAAGATTTTGTTTTCCACTAAAGACAGAACACACCCATTTAAAAAAATAAAAAATAAGAATGATATCCTTTAGAACAATATTGATGGAAAATGGAAAGCCTCAACTTCAACAGAACACATGAATATGCATCCTACCTTAAAACAAAAGAACACCTTCACGCCCATATAGTGCCAAAATGAAAATGGAAGTCTGTCCAACTCCTCAATCTTCAATAATCACATTGAAATAACACATTTTGATAAAATAAATAGCGCACATTTGCTAGAAATAAATAAATGATTACTGAAACACCTTACTATGTTAAATGCTAAAGTGAGACAGATTTCACCTACGCGACCACTTCATTTCATGGTATGAGGATGGTCATGTGTGTAAAGCACTAGTGCGGCTTCGAGTGTCTCTCGCGGCTGTTACCTTGAGGTAGATAACACATTTACATTAACGCCTACGATAATGGTTGCTGCTGGCATCATGTGTCAGATTTACAGTATGAAAGGGTTTTCAAGGAAGCTTTCTTTGGGGAAAAATGTCATAAGGTTAAAAAAAATTTTGAAAATATGTATAAAAAAAAACAAAAACAAACAATCACACAAACAAAAAAATAGATATATATATATATATATATATATAAAGAAAAAGAAGACATCCCAGGAAAGGCTGTTTGAGAGCACTTTAAAAGCCCACAGCAATGTTAGCGTCTACCATACTTCCTTGTGTCACCTTATGGCCAAAATGGCCAAACTTCATCGCTTAAATCCTCTCTTCCTCACCATCTTTCTTCTAGCTACTTCTCCTCTGCTCTCCTTTCAACTACAGTACTTAAATGTGCGAGTGACATGCCAGTATAGCAATGAGGGCGTAGACATGAACCCATGAAGGCCTGGTGATCAAGGCTCAGAGTGATGACCAAAACTCTTTAAATAAATCACCCCTTCCGACACTTAAAAAAAAAAAAAAAAAAAAAAAAAGTAACCATAGTACAAAAAAAAAACAAAAAAAAGTATGAAATGATTCAAGTACAGTATACCATATCATTAAAAAAAAACATAAAAACAAAACTGCCTAGATTCTGCACGGCGAGGAAGATATACATTTCTTTAATTAAGATGTTTAAAGATGCTGCTGTATGTGTTGTGGGCAATTTGTGGGGAGCATTTAACTGCGCAGGGGGTGAGGGACGCCTGGATGGATTTTAGAGGCAAGTCATCAGTGCTGTCAAAGCCAGGAAGGGCCAGAGAGTCCAGCTGCATATTGAGCACAATCTCCGTGCTTCTGTCGAGGAAGCTCTCATCTAGCTCTCTCACCACTGGGGAACCCATCGCTGGAGTGGTCGCGGGCTCGGAGACTCCCTCTTCCCTTCGGCTGAACAGGTGGTCCAGGTAGCTGGTGTAAGGGCTCCCCTTCTGGAAGTGGTCCTCTTTGCCAATGTCCCAGCATGCTTCGTCTATCAAAATGCCGTTCTCCCCGACTGTCTCCCCAGAGCTCTCCCAGGGGCGAGCAGGCCAAACGCAGTCCCCGCTGACCACTCCCAACCCTCCACCACCTAACTGGGCGAGGTTTACCAGGCACTTCTCCTCCTTCTCCTGACTTATGGACTTGGACATGGAGGTTGAGCGAGGAGCCTCCAGCTGGGACACAGAAAAGTTGAGCTCATTCAGGAGGCCCACCTCATTCAGGAGCCCCACATCATGGAGCAGTGCCACGTCCTGACAGGGCTCTGGCTGCAGGCTCAGTTTAATGGTGCTGGCAATGAAGGAGTCAAAGTCAAAGCCTTGGTTCTGTTGACTCTGAGGCTTTTCTGTTTGGTGTTTCTCTTGCACTTTGTCCTTCTCTACAGGGCTCTTCTCTGCCTCCTGCAATGCGATCTGAGCCTTCACCAGCCCATTTTTCTCACACTTGCTCTTGGACTTCCGGTCTGCCTTCTCCTTGCTCTGCTGCTCCTTCCAGTTGGAGAGATCGATGATGAGCTTGGGTTCATAGTAGTGGTTGACTTCACTGTCTCTCCAGATGAGGTTGTCCAGGTAGGAGGGCGACACAGCCTTGTAGTTACAGGTGTGGCTGCACTGCAAGTCACAGTATTTGTTCTCATGGTGGTCATCCTGCCAAGATCGCTCCGGTGGGAACAGGGATGAGTAGTCAAAGGACGGCTCATCCAGGAACTTCTCCCGATCTCCGTCGGCATATTTACGAGGATCCACCTGGAAAGAGACAAAAGCCACCTTTCAGCCTTTGATATCAAAATTCAAATTCAAATCAATAAGGAAGAAGACATGTAACCCAAATGTTCTTGCAGCTAGCTTTCCTGACACCAATTAAGCCTAGTCCTAGACTAAAATAAATTGAATGAAGACTGCCACTAAAATAATGTTTAATGTCTAGCACTAATGTCTAGCTTAATCCATCAATGGAAAACCAGCCCTTAAGGACTTAATGGTAAAGCTTTTATTGATGTGTACCATTTTAAGATCAATCCAATACTTGCTTCCTTGCCCACAGTTTAATACATCTCTTCTCAATGTGCCAAAAAAAAAAAAAAAAAAAAAAAAAAAAAGCAGCATCTTTAAAGTTCAATTAAATATCTTAATAGTTCTAATAGTAGTATGGAAATGTTTATCAAAAATAACCCACCTGGACCACCTCCTCGTCTGTTACATCGGAGAGTGCTCTTGGGTCGACCTGAACTTCATCTGGGTCATGGGTGCTGTGCAAGTGCCAGTCAGCCTCCGAGAACTGGCTCTCATGATACCTAATGGAGTAAGAAAGAAAGACTTTATTACCAGCCCTCATATATAAACTGTAAGTATGCAAATAAACAAAACTAGTCCAGAAAACAGTAAGAGCTGCTCTTTTTTTTGTCAGGCTATTTTTTATGTCCCCACCAGTTCTGCTTAAGTTGCAGCAAAATAAACTCCACTAATGTTAATCACAAGAGAATGTGTCTGATCATAGAGCGCTTTTGTGTGAGAGGGAAATAAGTGAGAAGGCGCACCTGTCCCAGGTGTGGCTGTGGCTCTGGTCCATGAGCAGGATATCATCTACCTCATCCTCAATGTGAAAGGGGTGCAGAGAGACAGGCTCATCCAGGGGGAAAGAGTAGTCAGCCATATAGGGGTGGGCCAGGGCCTCTTCCGCAGTCAGACGATCCATGGGGTTAAAAGTCAGGATCTTCTCCAGGAAATCAAGGGCTTTAAATGAGAAGGACAATGAGATTTTCAAGCTGGAAAGATGAGATGTGATGTATGAGGTACATGACCCTGTGTTCATGAATACTATATAAGCCTGCAAGTACTCACCCTGTGGACTGACATCAGGCAGCAGCTTGGCCAATGGTGTGTGAGGCTTGGTCATGTCATTGCGAATGAAGACGGGAATTACACTATGGAGCTCCTGGCGGTCTTCATCTCGTAGTACAGGGATGGACTCCAGGATCAGCTGCATCTGCTCCAGTTCATGGGCTCCTGAAACCCCAGACAGAGAAACATTATGTGGTTTCTTAGAAAAGAACCCATGACTCAGCAACTGCATGACTGAGGAAGTATGAGTGAGGCAGCCTCGATTCCCATGATCTGAGACAGATCATGGGAGTCAAGATTTCATTTGCCTTGTGCTCAGCTCAAGGCAGTTTTAACAAGAACAGTCTATCCCAGCACCAGCTGAATATGCAAGTCAAACAGAAAGAAAACCAGACTGTCTAGTATACCATGTTCTTAAACAGACTTAATGACTAACAAAATTAACATCAGAGCTATGCTTGATATTTACCTTGAGCCAATTTAAGGACTGTTCTTACACAAGGTGCTACAGTGAGTCTGACGTAAGAGTGTGTCAACATTTACCTGCAAACAGGGTTTTCCCTGTGAGCATCTCAGCAAAGATGCAGCCAGCGGCCCACATGTCGATGGCTTTGGTGTAGTTGTTAGGAGAGAGCAGCAGGCGAGGAGATCTGTACCACTTTGTGACGAGACCTTCAGAGAGATGGCCCTGTGACAGAGGGAGACCAAACATTAATTGGAACAACTCGTAGTATTGGCAAGTGTGAATCAAACCCACATCTCTCTAAAAGCTAACTTTTTTTTTATGAATGGACAGTTACATACATGCCTTCATTCCCAATTAAGATGCTCATAAGTCTGCAGTGAGCCGCAGTACAAGCTGATTAACCTTATTTCATGTACCTCCATGTTTGCTGTACAATACTGTCAACAAGAGATCTGACTATCAGCACATTATTAGCACAGGGCTCTCAATGTTCAGCACAGACTATCTTCTTAACAAACATACTCTGTGTTGGTCACGTACACGACCCAGCACGGAGACAAAGCCCCCCCCCAAAAAAGAGAACAGGCCGATGAAAAGAGGGGAGATCAGACATGTGCAGGCCATGTCAGCAGTCTGAGTGATAATGCCCCACTGCCACTAACCTGCAGTCAAACAGGGCCAGGAGAACACTAAGCATAAAGTAAGCTCTGTGTGTGTGTGTGTGTGTGTGTGTGTGTGTGTGTGTGTGTCTACACCCTCAGTGGGGGGAGGGTGAGCTGTAAAACAACACCCTTGCTGCTCTCTTTTCTCCACATGCAATGGTAGTTTGTGGTGGGACCAAAATGGACAGCTCACCACTGAGGGAGGCTCCTATTTCTGCCCAAATTTAGCCACAAATACTTGATGTCATGCTATCCTTAAGTGCCTTCAAGCCCTTGTTTTGATGGACCTATAAATGACACTGCATGTATTCCTTCCTATAGGTAACCAGTTAATCTTTCTGTCTGGGAGAAGCTTATGAAGAGGTCAGGGGAATTATGAGGTAGTCTGGCACACAGACAGGTCACAACTAGTGACTGAAACCTGCACATATTCTGAAACGCAGCTGGTAAAGCTGACATGTGTGACTGTGCTTATGGAGGAGAAATTCATGCAACCAGCTTAGCAGAGAATGTAAATTAGGTTAGCCTGAAAGAGTCACTGAGTAAGGACAATGCATAATGGCGTCTGAACTAAAAAGAACAGAACAAGTTTGCCTACCAGCTGAGTGCATTAGGTGAACCTTCTACTTTGATTCTTTTACTGATTTCTAAGCGGGCCATTCACCATAAAGGCTCACACACAGGCTTTACAGCATTAACAATATGACTACCTCCAGCAGCAGTTGAGGAATAACTTAACCACCAGATCTAGATCTGCTCAGGCTGACATTTAATGACTCACAACAGGGCCTCTCAGTGTGACAGGCTGTGGTTAGTCAGAAAAACCTCAAGCAGGTTTGGCCAGATGTCAGTAAAGGTGGCTTACGCAGAATCAGAAAGATCCTCCCCCACCTCCTTTTCCAGGAGAAAGCTGCTGACTGAATACTAAAGTAATCAATTTTCTTGCTGACACAGATTAATTTCATTGTACAACTGTCAGGTAGTAAATGGGGAGGATATGGGCCTAATAAATAAAACTATTTCCATCTGGATCCTTGGCTTCTTGCTATAATTTATGATACATTTGTTTGCTGCAGAACAAGATTAAACTACCATTTAAAAAAATAAAAGGGAGAAATAATGAAAACCAGCTCTGTGAAATTCTTGGGAGCCTGAATTTAACTTTGCCGCATTTATTCTGACTCCTGTGAAAGCCTGGAACCAGACAGGCCCAGTGGTAGCTAAATAACTAGGTCAAGTATGTGTTTTATTGCATTTGCGGTTTAGAAGTGTGCATTTTGATGAATGTGTGGCAGAAACAACCTTTGTGAACTTCTTTTATAACATTCCTGAATACGTCACGGTTATTATCTCTACAGCAACTCAAATTACTGAACCTTACACTAAGCCACAGGCGAGCACTTTCCCCAAGTTTGCATTAGTGCAACTACTCCGACACACAACAGGAACAGCAAACAGACCTGTTTCCACAGCAGAAAATGATGTGGATATCTGACAAGTTTGTCATTTACTTCTAGTTGTGATAAAAAGACTAAACTTGGTTTTGCTTGGACTAAACAATATAGTTTTGCCAAATTTCAAATCAAATGATGTGTCACACTGATAAGCCACATGTGAAGACTAGACTGGATTTCACCTTTAGGGAACATATGTTGGCACACTGGGTTGTTCTGAAATTGTTTAACTAACGCACACATTAAAATCTGTTAAATCCTCAGCAATTCTTGTTTAGAACTGTTAATAGCTTGTTTAAGCCGCTCTCTAGTTAAACGGTGGGCCACAACTGAGCGTGAATGCAGGCTTTTAGATCAGCTTCAAACAAGGCTGTGACTAAGGCTCCCACAACAAGACAAAGGGCTGGCTGGGAAAAGGAAAAGAACCAGGGTTGGAAAAGCTGGATGAGTGCACGTGAATTCTTGTCATTCTTGAGTCTGGGCCACCATGAGGGGAAACCTTAAAGCTCACAGAGACAGAAACAGTTTGGCTTTTGAAAAACAGATGGCACAGAAACAGGTACTCATGCTTAAAACAACGCTATGCAGGATTATAGAAAGCCTGAAGGGAATCATAAACTTTTTTTTTTTTTTTTAAAGAAATTATGTTATTCAAATATGTTGCACTCACCCAACTGCTGCATCTAACCCTCTATGCTATAAGTAGAGGATGGATGTGAAAACACATTTACCCCCAGTAAATCTGAAAGTGTGTTTTTTTTTTAATAAACAACACCTCTGCACTGGTGTGTTATGTGGGGGTGATCAGTTCATTTTTAAACATGCTCAGACACTCACTTTAGATGAGCGTAGTGGTCATAAAAAGGTGGTTGTTAGAGATAATAGGTTAAACCCCCCCATTATGACAAAAAACAACAAATAATCAGCAACAACATTTAAGTTAAAAAAAAAAAAAAGGTCCATCTGACCACAGTGTTTCCATCCTTGACAAAAACAGCAGCAGTCTGCTGCAGTACTAAAGCAGACAATAGTGGAACACGAGATATAACCCCAGGCAAGCAGCTTTAAAAAAAAAAAAACATTTATGTAAAGAGGTTGGCCTGCTACAGCCACCAAACTGCAAAACTCTCATTTCTTCCAGCAACTATTACCAACCTCTTCGTACTGCACAGTAACATTGTCTCCATCAAAGATATGACTCATATGAGAACAGTCAGAGCTGAAAATGTGACTACATGACTAAAATGTAGTAATAGTAAGCAAGTTATGGTAAGTAAGGGTGTGTATGCATTGTGTGGCAGGAGCCTGGATGTGTAAGGGATATGAATGAAACTGTGCCATCCAGAGAAATCGCCCATCACTTGAGCCCATTTCTCTCCTCTGACTAATCTGAGACACGTGTGAGCATCTGACTACCTCAGAGCCCCCAAGCAGATCCAGAAAGAGAGAGACAGAGGGAGGGACAGACTTCCTAACCTAGATTTCCTCACATCACACCACCATATGACCATCAACTGGAATGTCCTCATCCCTCCATAAGGTGGCAACATACAAGCTCACCGCAGGCCTCAAACCTGGCTACAGTTAAGGCAGGCTGATCCATACTCTTCTCACACTGAAGACAAAAACAACTTCTTTAATGCTACAATTACACTGCTTCACAGAACAAAGGGGGTTTTATAGAGAGCATTAAAAATGTGTGCATTCAGCAGATGCTGTGACAGCATTTTGGCTTTCAATGCCCATATTTACAGTAAGCATTTTTAACAAACAAGGGAAAAGTCAGAAACAAAGAAAGCAGCCAGAGACCAAAATGTCTTAATTTTAAAAGTCTTTTGCAAGTCTTAATTCACTTGAGATCCTTTTGTTGGTTCATCTTAAATTAAACCACATTATCATAAATTAATCTTCAATTCTTATTTATACTTTTATATAATGGAAAAAACGTTTCCCACGGCTCTGTTTTCACCCCTCACTTCTGAGAGGGGAAGGCGAGGCTTTACCTCACGGAACCACATCCTGTCTAGTTTACTTCCTGCTTGATAAACTGCGTCACCCTGGGGAGCACGGCATTACCGGGCAATAAACATCTTGTGTCAGAGCAACAGAGCACTCGTATATCGGCAAAGAGCCCACCAACGCCGTTATATTCGCTCTGCCTGGAGCTGCAGTCAATACAGCATTTTAACCATCCATCATAAACCACCACCAAAGACTGATTAGGGAAGGAACTGTGTGATTTGTCCTACCTTGTGAGAGTAGTGAGGGTCCATAATGCGCGCCAGTCCAAAGTCCCCGATTTTAAGTACCAGGTCCTCTGTGTTGACAAACAGGTTGGCAGGCTTGAGGTCACGGTGCAGCACATTGGCAGAGTGGATGTATTTAAGGCCCCTGAGGAGCTGGTACATGAAGAGGCGGGCATGATCCTCAGAGAGAAGGCCCCTTTCCAGCAGCTGACACAAGTCAGTCTCCATGTACTCTTGCACAATGTAAACAGAGTTGACCTCCGTCAGAGACACCACATCCTCTGTTAGCCTGCGACCGCTGGGGCCCAATGTCTCAAACACCTAGTGCCATAAAAAGAAGGATCTGTGTTGAATATAAGGTCTTCCTATTTTCTGTAATAGCCAGATAAAAATGATTCACTCATTTTTTCCCTCCTTTTTTAAACTTTGACCCTGCCGACATACCTTGACAATGTTGTCATGGTCAAGGCGTCTGATAATCTTGATTTCCCGGAGGGCATGCTTGACGCTCTGGGGGTCGGTCAAGATGATTTTCTTCACAGCTACACGCTTGTCGCAGTCGGTGTCAACCGCTGAGAACACGAGACCATTCCCTCCGTAGCCCAGAGGCTTCAAGTCCATGTAGCGAGAACCCAGGTCAAAGCCATGGATGTTCATCAGTGACTCAAACTTCTCTGCCATGATGACGGTTTTTTTGGGGGGTGGGGGTGGGGGGGTGCTCCTTCACCAAACTTCTGCTATCTCTAATGTTAGTTCTCCGGCCTCTTTCAAGCTCAGTTTTCACACTAACAGAGGACTTGTTCTGCCAATTCCCCCTCTGCGTCAAAGGTTCGGCTGACCCCTGTACAGACGACTACCAAGTCACCCTGTCAAGCAGTCACTCTCAGATGCGGGGCTCGAATTTGTTCACAAAATGGAAACTTTCTTTCCATTTTGAGTAAGGAGAGAAAATTTAAAAGTTGAATCCATCCTCCAATCCCAAATGTATGGATATCTTTAAATGAACAGCTCTAAGTAAACTAGTGTTTGTAGACTGCACATGGAATGGACTTGGAGGCCAATTAAAGAGCACTGGCACGATGTTAAACTATAAAAGCATGTAGTTGCATCCTCACAGTGCAGATACATTCAGTGTATGACTGGTCCTGAGCAGCTTCATATGAAATATGCCTAAATGCACTATTTCGTTTTAAATATATGTATGTATTTATATATATATCTATATTTATATATCTGTCTGTATACTTCTCCCGTCACGACACCTGGTCTATAAAATTGAAATGAGTCTGGCCTTTAAGTCTTTAAAGTAAATTTTCAGCCTCAGTGATCAGGTGGCTCAAGCTCGCCACAGTCGCAATCAAAACTATCCTCCATTTTACTTGGATATAACCTGGAAGACAAGAGAAGAACACAAGAAACGGGAATGAAACACCTGCATAGTGACAAAACAGAAACGGGCTTCAAGCCCATCATTTGACACGTTGTTTCCGTCTTCTGTGAAACTGTAGTCACACGTCTCACTCCGTAAGCCTGACATGTGTTCGGGATTTCCATTAGAGCAAAAAAGCGCTTCGCTCGCCGGCTTCAGTTTGAACGCGGTGACATTAGGACATTAGGAGACCCCCCCCCCCCCCCCATAGTTAGGCGCTCGCTAGTCCGGTTTCTAGGTATCGATAAAATTATTAAGAGCCAGAGGCTTAACTAAAATTTTTATCTACGAGAAAACATGAATACTACACAAATGAATATCTTTATTCCGTGTTCACAGCGCCTGTCTTTTGGCCCTCACCCGGTCTCTGTGACTAGCTTACGGGGGGGGGGCGGCAAGAATGGAAGCATAACAGCGAGGCACCGAGAGACCTCCGTCAACTCGATTTTTTCACATAACCACGAACACCGCTCTAACGTTCACATGAATTAAATTATACACAGAAAACAAATATGTTACTACATTACCCCTTTCACGTATATATAAAAGCCTAACGTCAACGAGAAATGTGCCGACAGCGCGAACAAAGGGGTCGTTGTTGGCGAAGGCTTCTGACTACGTGGTGCTGCTTTTCTAGCGCTAAGCAGCACAAAGCCGAGGTCGGTTTAACCGCTCAAACAGCGGATCCGCAGTGAAATGGCACAAGATATGAATAATGATCATATAACATGTCACTCACGGTCCTTATTTGTTGCATTAGGCAGGCTGTAGTTTTAATCAAACTCAGACAATATCTGAGTGCGATCCGCTCCCCGAGCTCTGCGGATCTGTTGCAATCGCCATTTAGGCTAGGCGGAGAAAGGCAGCGGCGACGTCACAAGGCCGCCTTCACGGACAGTCGGAAATATTTGTACCACAGCGAGTCTTCAGAGAATAACTAGTTATTTGTACCTATTTGGTGTTATTCGTAGCAGTTATTTGCCTGTTAGTTTCCATTTACAAATCAATTTACTTCTTTTAGTTTTAAAATTTTTATTACCCGACTATTACATAGTTAGAATACCATAATTATCTGTAGCTATATCCTAACGCCCCTCTCGGGTTCATTGGGTTCATTATTCAAACAATAGCATGCCCTAGTTTAGATGCAATAAACTCGTGCTTTTTCATGAATAATAAAATTTAAGTTAGATTAGTTGCATTTATTCTAAAAGCACATATTAACCACCGTAGCTTAGTCTGATAATGTTTATTAGCTAAGAAACACACAACTGCCTGTCTCATATTACTTGGGATAGTTTTATTGAGCTTTTAAATATTTTAGTAGTGTAATAAACAATTAAGTTGGCTAAGCAGCTAATATATCAGCAATTGGTGATTGAATTTATTTTTTAAACAATCTTTTTTAAAAGCACACAAAATAATTCTTTCCATCCCAAACCTTTGGCACTTTTTAATACGTTAAATATTATAGGCCAAGAGAGAATTGTGGAGCTGGAAGCTTCGAGCAGTACTTGAATACAGCAGGAGTCATTCAAAACGTTTGAAGTTGGAGCTCATCCCAGCTCAGTGTTTGTGTTTATAGATGAAATGATATCAGCATTGGACAACAGGCAATAATGCTTGCAGGAAATATGACCACAACATCATCATCATCACCTCTCGATACAAGCAACTTTCAATCATAGCTGTGACTGTAGGCCATTTTAGAACAGACTAATCCCGGAAGAAGCAAACCTATAAAGACAGATAGAACTTGTTTTTGCTGCCACTGGTTGTATTATGCAACAGAAAAATTAGGATGTCCTAAGAAAATGGATAAAGAAGAGCATTGTGTACCCATCCCATTTTATCTCCTATCTGGAAATCTAGGGGGGGGGATGCTGCATAATAAGCTGCAGACCACACGCAGCTGCTAAGCTTAGTTGAAACCTCAGTGTTACATTCGCTTTCAGTTTACTCTTTATTATTTTACATTCAAAATTTGAGTTGAGCTCAAAAGAGAAAATTCCTGCCTATTTAAGCCTGCCAGAATTTCTGTTTAGAAAGCATGCATGCTCTTCACGGGCTTCTCTCTGTTTTCCACCCATGTATTATTATTATTATTATTATTATTATTATTACTATTATTATAATTATTATTATTAAGGTAGCGATATTATTATTTATTTTTTTATTTGCAAAACTAAGCTGTTTTCTAACTAACTTGTTTTTTTAATGACGCGCAGTAGTGGTCATATCAGTGAGGAAAAACCCCAGGACAGGTCACTCACATACGCCATGCGGATTTAGTACCTTTGGCACCGAGAAGGTGTTTCTCTTTTAGCGGCCCGACCTCACGTCACATCACATTAGATGTCCACGAGGATTACACATCCCGAGGTAAAGAAGTGAAGAAATCAAATAGGGCACTAATTCGATTCCTTCATTCTACGGATGGTGCCGCGGAGCGCCCGGTCCTCTCTCGCTGTGGATGCTGTGAGTGGATGCTGTGAATGGATGGGTGGGCGGGCGGGCAGGAAACAGCATCACAGCCGCAGAAGTCTACATCAGCATCCGCATGCAGACCATGTGAGAGCCCATGTGTCCGACAATGCGGATGGCTCTTACGGGCCGGGATGGGCTGTGCGATGGAGGACAGAAACTACATGCGGCCGGAACGTGATGCGTCAGGCTAACAGCTACTCTGTGGCTCGGTTACGACTCAGAACGAGAAAGAGAAATGTTGGGGAAAAGACATGATACAGTTTACTGCTGCTCTTAATTTTAGGTTATGTCGTAGTTATTGATATATTAACGCTCCCGAAGACGTAAAGTTATGTAATAACATAAATTTCTTGGGCTAAATTTTACAACCAGAAAGATTTAGCTGAACAGTTTTTATTTATTTATTTTTTATTTGTCGGTTTGGTGAGATATAGGCTATGTATTATTTATAAGAGATTTTTCCAAAAGAGATGAATGAAAGTGCCTTTAGAAACTGCACTTATGAAAGTGTTGCAGCTTTGCAAATGCTGCCAAAATGATCCTTTATTTTATTCCCATATCCTCTACAAAAAGGTCAGGGGTTCAGGGAGCAGCTTAACTGTCTTTGCTCTAAGTCACTTCTGCTGAGCAGAAATCAGAAAGAGGTACAGTTAAAACAACAACAACAAAAACCCTTATCATTACTGGTCTCTAGTCCGTTTAAACTCAAATCACTGATTGTTTGCAATAAAAGCTACACTGAGATTAACAGGATATGATATAGAGCTCCTTTGCCCCATGAGTGGTATAGAGCCAAGAATGGAGGTTGGAAGATAAAGTCACACAGCATATCTTTCATAAGGCCATGCCCTCACATTTTCATCACTTTGGAGACAGAAGATCCTCCACTTCTGTTATTTATGATTCAGTCATTAACAATATAACTGCACCACTAAGGGTCATTACACTCTGTACTGCAGGCTTCCACCATTATATCAGGAAACAAACCGTTTCATCAAATCTTAACCCGAAACGTCTGACTAACTTGCTGGTAATTTGCTCAAGATCGAAGTGGCATTTGTTTCTGTCACTGTCTTTTAATCAATGGCCCAACACAAACACAGTACTGTTGCAGTCCATCAGTCTCGTTTGTGGCGCGCAGTGTCTCGTGTGGAAAATGATTTTGTGCACATGCTCTTCACCAGTGTTCATCTGCTTGTCATAGTGGCATGACTCTCTTACCCACGCACACATGCACAGGCACACTTTCACCTTTAAAGAGCATCCGAGTTTGTCTCGGCTCCATTTCTGGACGTTGCTATCCTCTAAGCCCCCTAACACTGTGTACAGAAATATCCTCAGCATTTCTCACATTCATCATTCCTTTATGAAAAAATCCTCTGGTCTCTTACCATGGCTGAAAATCTCCAGATTTGAATGGAGCAACATGGTGCATAAGTTAATAGTCCATAAAGGAGAATAAGCTCTATATCCAACACGCCTAGTCTGCAAAGCAGAGAAAGCTCGAAAGATCCAGTGCAGTCCAATATCTGTCTATATGTGTGTGAATGTATTCTCAGAGCCTTGGTTGTGTGTTATCCTACTCCATGTGCCTCTGGTTGTGAGGTGGAGCTCCATGGAAAGTTAATATAGGCCAAGCCAGAGAGGGGAGGAGACTGTGCTGTGTATGGCTTGGCCTTAGACAGAGCAGTGTGTCAGACCTGTAGAAATCCCTGCCGCCACCTTTCCCTGTCTCTCTCTCAGTGCCACTTTCTTACTCTTTTCTGATTCTTAAGAAAAGCTCTCATATATTTAGATCTGCTCACTTTCTTTTTTTTTTTTGTAAAAAGAAAAAGAATTAATCCTCTGTAGCCTGTGCTGAAATAAAGTTTTGCTCCTTGGCAAGACCCTCATGAATCTAAATTTTCACATTTGTGATTTTTATCTGTTTGCTTAAATTAGAGAGAAAAAAAACATGTTATTTTTTTTTTGGTCACATATTTCCGCAGGCTCTTGACTATCAGATTGTTGTTTTGCAGAAAACCAAACTAAATATATCTGCACAAAGAGACCCTTTTATGTGTGTGCATGTGGTGCAGCCTTGCTTTATTGCTCCCTTTTATGGTCCATGTCAGTAGGGGATTCATGAAGCTGTGAATTTACAAATGCCATACAGGAGTGACTGCTGATGCTGCAGGAAAGATGACCACCAGTTTTCCTCCTGCCCCACAAATCTGTTTTTTCCCTCCTTGAAACATGTGTCTGCTCTTTTCCATTCACAACATCTCACAGGGTCTGCTGCTTTCCTGCCTTGTGGTGGTACTCCCTCGCCTTCCTCGGTGCTAACTCTGCTTGTCATACAGCATGTCCGGGCATCTCGACAAGGCTGGCATGTCTGGACTTTAAGGAAATGCATGCATGAGCATTTGTTTGAGATCCAAACCAGACTGCTGCAGGGTCTGGACCAGCTGTATGTTGACAAAGTACACATAGGAGAACTCAAGGGCAAGCTGCAGGTTTGGTGTGGTTTGCCTAAATATAGCTTTTTAAATTATCACTTGTTTGCGAGAGAGCTTAAGTGATGGAGTGCTGTGCTTACACTGTAAACTTGCGTGGATGCTTGGGTTTGCTGCTGTAAGCAGCTGCTGGAGCGTAGGCTGCGAGCAATGCTGCGCACACTTGTTAAACACCATTAATTAATTAATCGCTGATTACCCTGCCTGAGTGCAGTGAAAGACCGGTACATACCACAGCTTACAGGACCAATAAGTCCAGGTCTCTGTAGAATGACCAACATTAATCTCTGATGCTTTTCATGACAGTGGCCTCTGTTATATAATAGTCTGCCTCACCGGAGCTCAAACCAAGGTGCAGAACAGATTAGAAAGGGGCTTCAGTTCCTGCACCCTCATAAATGACCATATGACCTGAACAGGACCTATATAATTCATACACACTCTGTTCACGTCAGATGCTGCGATATTCAGGTAGTTCACAGTGTTGTGAAAGAGGCCAAGTGCTGGCACCCTTTGTGATTGTGTCTCTAGCACAAGGGGCAAACATGTTTATGTAATGGCATGACTTGCATATTTTGACAGATCAAGTAGCGCTTCTGTGTTTTTCTGCTCATGTGTGATCCCTTCATTTCCAAACCTTTCTGTGTTGAAATTGAACTGGATGCTTCACTTCACTGCTTTTTTTTTTTTTCTCTGCCCCCGCTTCACTTTAGGATGTCCATGTACTGCTGCCCAAAGTTAAGGCAAGGAAGTTGTATTTAAAGAGCAAATTTCATATAAAAAGGTAGATTCAGGGAGCTGTATGAGACATCAAAATGACACAAAGCAAGTCAAAACTGAGCAAATTTGACATTTAAAAGGCAAAAAAGTTCAACTTAAAACCACATGGGGGCAGAATAAACAAAAAGTATATCTATGAAAGAATAAACAATAAACATAATCATGCACTGATGACAGAAAATGCAAGCACTTCAGTTTGGATTGAAGGAACAAGCTTAACAGCAGTTACATTCATGTCAAGGACAGATGAGTTCTCATCCAGCTGTTCAAACGATTTACTACAAAGGGAGATTGTTAGTGGGATGTGACAGTGTGATTACGCAAGACACAATAGTGGCACTACCACTGGCATGGAGTCAGGCTGTTCTTTTTATTTAGTGGGTGATGTTAACTTTGGTTCAAACCTAAGATGAGAGCGTCATCTGTGAAGGGTATTCACCTTTGAAATTATTTTCAAGAGCTTGCAGAATGATGTCTGTAGTCATTTTGGATTCAAATCTAACACAGTGGACAGGAAATCCAATCATCGTGTCAAACACATGACCAAAAAAAATGCGTCAGAATTCAAACTCCACGAGAGGCAGATTTTCAATAACGGTTAGAATCCACCATTCTGTGTGGCTGCTCATTATAAATGTGTGATTGATTTTTTTGTTTGTTTGTTTGTTTGTTTTAACCAGCATCTTTTCATTCCTGCATTTTTGGAAGCAAAAGTGAGATGAAATGAGAGGAGAGGAAAAGACCATCTGCCTTTTCTTTGCTGTTCTCTTGCCATCTGTGAGTGGAGAATCCTCAGACACAGGACTGCTGGGGGTGTGAGCCATCCGTTCTCTGATGTGACATAACCTGTTTTGTCTGCTCCTCACCCACAGACAAATGACAAAAAAGTACATTCTTAGGATATTCTGAAGAGAAATGATCAAGTGATCTGGCAGGTACACTGTGTGTATTGTGTGTTCTGTGTGGTTGATGTGATTGGATTTGTTTGTATGGGGTCAGAGATAAAACTGGGTGTTTGGCGGTGATGTAAGAGGATCAGAGGCTCTGGAATCTGGAGGTTTCTTAACAGCATTAATACAGAAAGCATTCACTGCTTATGTGTTTCACAGTATTCAGCAGGTTCAGGTGACACACATCACTGAAGTCACTGTCCCAACATCCAAAAGCTGGATGACAGGAAATTATTGCAAACAGCAAGAGCAACTGCTGTCTTGAGCAAGAGTATGTCAAATAAAAGATTAAAATAATTCCTCAAATGTGCTGAGTACGTCGTAAACCTTTTTTCTTTATATGGCAATAAAAGCATAAAGATCAGGACATACGGTCAAGGTCAGAAGTTGCCCATGTTTTACGTCACAGCAGCGCTGGAACAAATCCTCCAGATCATAAATCTCAGATAAGTGCCCCCGGAGTATGAGGGGGGCACTTATCTGATAAATACATGAAGCTCTGAACACTGTACGAACTTGGTTTAATGTCTGATATCTAGATGTGTGATAACAATACAACCACACCTCTGTCTGGTCACTCTCTTTTCACTGTCTACAAGGTCTAATTACTCATAATATTTGGGTTTAAAATAAAATCAAGGACGTCCTGTACCATCAGTATCCTCTATTTGAACATATTTCAGAACTTCTGCCTGTGTCTCCCTCAGTCTGATTTCTGCGTGTTTTTGGTCCCAAATCCAATGTTTTAATTACCTACATTGTATCTGGGTTTATTTCTGAACAAAGAGGATATAGTGCAATTCCTGCTTAGAAGACTTAATTTTTAACAGTTACATAAGACTGTCCTTATCTTTCCTCTCAGACTCTCCATCACACAGATGCATCTCCATTCTCTGACTTTAGCAGCTCTCTCAAATCCTCGGCAGCTGCAGCATCGAGCTCCTTATCGCACATCAGGTCGCACCGGCAGTGTTTATGGGATTGCTTGGCTTCTTCAGTCACACCAGTATTCTCTAAAGACCAATCAGAGATGAACCTGAAACTCCCACAGATGGCTCTGCATCTTGGCCTCCATCCCACTTCAGTTTTCCCATCAGCTAAACCAAATAATGTCTCTAAACTCAGGGGCATGGCAGAGTGGATGGTGCGTTGACTAGAAGCGATACTGGGCTGTAAAACACAGCCAGCCAAAGTGCTGAGATTACCAACATACGATCAGGCCAGTTTGCAGCAGAAGCTGCAGCTGCTCTTACTGCCCTGCTTTATGAGCCCCCCCTGCCTTGGCTCTGTGTGTCTGTCACTGCGGATCGATGCAGCACCAGGGCACTGGAAAAGCACACAGTGTTCACTTCTATCACTAGAGTAGCAGGTCTAATAAGGAGCCTGTCTGGCCAATCTTGGCCTGACCTAGCCAGACTGTCACTGGCATCAGCCCACCCACACATAAAAATTATTGGATAAAAGGGTTTCACATTGCTCTGCCTGGATTGGCCTTCCACATCGCTGGGATGACATCACAGGCCCAATGCTGCAAAACTGCTCAGGGTCCTTATCCAAGACAAATCCTCCAAGGATATGCCAATAGTCTGAAAGTCAATATGGGCTCATTCTCCAGTGACCATAAACACAGGTTTGAAAATTTCCAGTCACATGACAGAGTGTGTGACATTTTATTGTGACATCTTATTGACTGGCCTGTATAAATCATCAATCAGTAACCTGTACTACTATGGCATGATGTGACAGAAAGGTGGAAAAACACCTTGCTGCTGTTTCAGGTTGACTGCACTGCATCCGTCTCTATCAGAGGACACTGAACTCAGGTTTGTTTTGCAATAACATGTAATCCTGTACCACGGAATGCCACAGCTCTTGGACCAACTGAGGTGTGTGTTCATTGGGTAATCTGGAGCCTTGTGAGTGTGTGTTTATGTGCGTTATATATTTTCTCAGCTGCACTACATGCTCCACAGTACACCCTAGTGTGGGCTGAAAGGTTGGTGCAAAGTTTTCTAGTGGATAGGTCATTGCAGTTCAGTTCAGCTCTACTCCTCTGCAGTACTGAGAAATATATTGCATAATTAAAGAAATACAAATGAAAAGGGATTAGGGTTCTTCTCGCATCTGTTGAATCCTCCCTCATAGCCTAACTCTTATCAGGGAAGATTAGATTGGGCCATTGGGCAGTACAGAGTTCACCCAAAAATCCCTTTAAAAGCCCCTGTGAATTTGCATTAGATTTGGGTTATATGGGCTATAGCATATGCTATAGCCCATATAACCCAAATCTAATGCGTTATGTAAGCACTGGTATATGCCATATACCAGTGCTTACATAATACTAGATAAAAGAGATGGCCCTACCTACCTTGCAATGCTCCCCACTATTCCTCTTTCTGTCTAGATGAGCGCACCTACCCTGACGCAAATGCCCCAGTAATGACGAGACAGATCGATAGAGAGTGTTTGCTATGTGAATGTGTGGTATGCGGCCATGCATGCCTGGATGTGTTCTATATATAGCTGCTAATGAATGGGTGACTGTGTGCTGTCGGATAAATAGAGTGCCACAGAGAAATCAAACGCTGAAATGGCAAGTGAGGACTGATTCCATCGTTTGTGGTAAATCTACCCCCCAGACCCTCAGGAAATGTAGACACATTACAAATTATTTCTCTATTTGTCCACATTCAAATTGTGGGTTTTGCACACTTGAAACAGAGCTCAGGTGGTTTTATAGGAAGAAAAAGAAATAAGACAATCCTGCTTCCCCAAGGGGATGATTTGAATTCTTTTTTTTTAAGGCTTTTTTTAATAGATTTAGAAAAGAAGATCAGTATCACTCACATAATTGTGGTTTCAGTGTGAGGCTAGAGCCAGCAGCTGGTTAGCTTAGCTAAGCCTTAAAACTGGATGCATGAGGAAAACAGCTGGTCTGGTTCTGCCCAGAGGAAAATAGACAGATAACTAAATAGAAAGCAACCATCAGCTACTATTAATTAACATTAAATATCTTGTTTGTATAATCTGTGACCCCCCCCCCCCCCCCCTCCCAGGCAACATCATTGTATTTACTGCAGGAAAGACTGTTATGTAAACTTTATTTATGACACAGAGCTGATGGTGCAACATTTATCCTATGGTAGAAAAACAGATTTCATTAAATAGTCCAAATATTTATTTATTTCCACATCCATTTACTTATTTATTTTTATCCAAGTGGCGGTCAGAGGATATCCCTTCTGATACTGGGTCATAGTGGGGTGCATCCTACACAAGTGGCCACTCCTTTACAGGGCTCACACACAGAGAAACACACAACCACTGTCAATCATAACCACACCTACACAATTTTAGATTCATCAATAAGTTACCTAATATGGATGCGTTTGGACAGTGGGAAGCCTGAGCCTGGAGAAAACCCACACGGGCACAGGGAGAACATGCAAACTCCACACGGGAACACAAATCTCCCCAACCGATCAGCACAAAAACCATGGCTGTCTTTGTTTAATTGCATAACTGGTCTTAATCATGCATGAGCAGCTGAACTCTGTAGGCTGTGTTCCTTTTCAAAGTGCAAAGAAGAGGAAAGCAACAAAAGTATGTGATGTAAGGTGGCAGCTCCGTTTTGTGTGGAAAGCACAAATAGACAGACGGGAAATCCAACTAGGGAATGATCATCACTTTCTGCACTTTCAGGTACACATGCAAATTGCTCAGGGTGATACTTTGAGATTCAGTGTTTCATCACAAGGCCGATGACAGCCTCTCTTTGTGTTCTCTTTCTTACTAAGCTCCATTTTACCCCCTCGCTTCTGTGTTGTCACGTCAAAGTAATAGGTACACACCTCACCTAAATCTGCAGTTGCTTGAGGCATTGGCAACTCTTGAAAATTATTGTAGCATGTTCCTTTATAGTTGTATAAAATTTTAAAACAAAGCCCAAGCATACTGTTTTTGCTTTTTGTGAAGGCCTGAGGGCCCGTGGGCCTCTTTAGTATGCAGTTCTTTCAGACAATTATTACCTTGCTATAATTCTTTTGAGAGGAGAATCTGAGAGTCTGTGGCCTAGAGAGAGACTTCATTAAAAGAAAAGAAATCGCAGACGGCCCAGGAAGATGCGTATCTGTGACTCATAAAAACAAAACAGACTTAAGGAGAAAGTGGGAAAGTTGTAGCATAGTCTTAAGATAAGCCTAACATCTCCATCAAATTTATGCAGAAAGTGAAGAATGTGAAGAATTTGAGGATTTCCCAAAGTCTTTATGGGTATCGGGTAGTAACAGTTATGCAGGCAGGGGTGTATAGCTGAAAAATTTATTATAATATATAAGCCGTACTGGAGAAAAGAATTCTACAAGTTTTGAGGGGTGGTGAGCCATTTTATTATAGCTTTGTCATGAAGAAAATACAGGAATGTGATGGAAAATGTAAAAGACCTTGTGCATTTGCACTGATATACAGGCATGTGAATTATTGTAATTTGTAATTATTGTAGGGTCTTTACCTTACAATATAAAGCGCTTTGAGGTAATGGTTTGTTGTGATTTAAATAAAATTGAATTGAATTGAATGTTAAAGGCTTAATAATGTTATATTATTAACAGTCAATTGAGTTAACAAGCATCTGGAGGAAAATGGATCTAAATAATGCAAAAGTAATGTGAAGAGAAGTGTGAGAATTTAGGTTGGACAGTAAGGCAAGACAGTAAGACAGTAAGGCCCTAACCATAACCTTTTAAGTAAGGAGTAAAAAAGAAAAGATTAATTTGGCAGGGCCATGTCCCCCCAAAACATGATCATTCTTATTTTGCAGATTAATTGCATCATTATAGATCAAGCTACCCAGAAATATTTAAATTATTAAAATTATCAGCAGCTGGAACTTTAAAGCGATATAAACACATTAATAGATTAAGTACTATGATCCAATAATACATATGTAGCACTATATGCACAGGCCATTGAGAAACCTGTTACTTATAACTCTCCATTTACTGCAGTTTTCTCCATCTTCAAGCATTTTTTTTCACATCTGCTTAAACAATATTTTCTCTTTTTAGGAAGATGATGCCACAAAACAAAAACAAAGAAAAGATTTTTAATGACATGTCCCCAACACTTGACATAGAAGAAATACATGTGGAAAATTGACTGCACTGCACTGCAGACATAATTTGACAATAACACTAGCAGATTATGCAGTGTAACAACACAAGGGTCCTGAATGTTATGCAAACATATCCTCAGTAGTACTAATGAGAGCCTGAGGGAGCAAATAATAGGAGACAACAGAGACTGAGGTGAGTACAGTGTGTCTGTGAGCTGCTCTTTGTTGCTGCTCTTCTTCCATGTTGATGCAGACAAACATCCTCATCCTTACAGAATGTGCACCTTGCTGATTTACTTGCTGCTGTGAGACTTTGCAGGTAGACACTCCAGGAGCAAATGTG